>NW_027477020.1:0-107104 GCF_051020955.1 Megalopta genalis | reverse complement strand
ATCATGTATATCACAAGTATTTGAAGCTAAACCACTTGTTTCGCATGGATTCGAAGATAAGCCTTCTACTTCGCATTGATTTTAATCTAAATCATGTGTTTCGCATGGAATTGCAGCTAACCCGTTTGTTTCGCATTCTGTTGTAGCTAAATCATGTACATCACATGTATTTGAAGCTAAACCATTTGTATCGCATGGAATCGAAGATAAGCCTCCTACTTCGCATTGATTTGAAGCTAAATCATGTGTTCGCATGGATTTGAAGCTAACTTGTTTGATTCGCGAGCAGTTGAAGCTAAATCAAGTGTATCACAAGTATTTGAAGCTAAACCATTTGCTTCGCATGGATTCGAAGATCAGCCTTCTACTTCGCATTGATTTGAAGCTAAATCATGTTTTCCGCATGGATTTTAAGCTAACTCGTTTGTTTCGCATGCAGTTGAAGCTAAATCATGTATATCACAAGTATTTGAAGCTAAACTATTTGTTTCGAATGGATTCGAAGATAAGCCTTCTACTTCGCATTGATTTTAATCTAAATCATGTGTTTCGCAAGGATTTGAAGCTAACTCGTTTGTTTCGCATGCAGTTGAAGCTGAATCATGTACATCACAAGTATTTGAAGCTAAACTATTCGTTTCGCATGGATTCGAAGCTAACTCGTTTGTTTCGCATGCAGTTGAAGCTAAATCACGTATATCACAAGTATTTGCAGCTAAACCATTTGTTTCGCATGGATACGAAGATAAGCCTTCTACTTCGCAATGATTTGATGCTAAATCATGTGTTTCGCATGTAAATCATGTGTTTCGCATGGATTTGAAGCTAGCTCGTTTGTTTCGCATGCTGTTGAAGCTAAATCATGTATATCACAGGAATAAGAAGCTAATCTATTTGTTTCGCATGGATTCGAAGATAAGCCTCCTACTTCGCGATTGATTTGAAGCTAAATCATGTGTTTCGCATGGATTTGAAGCTAACTCGTTTGTTTCGCATGCAGTTGAAGCTAAATCATGTATATCACAAGTATTTGACGCTAAACCATTGTTTCGCATGGATTCGAAGATAAACCTTCTACTTCGCATTGATTTAATCTAATCATGTGTTTCGCATGGATTTGAAGCTAACTCGTTTGTTTCGCATGCAGTGAAGCTTCATCATGTATATCACAAGTATTTGATGCTAAACTATTCGTTTCGCATGAATTCGAAGATAAGCCTTCCACATCGCATTGATTTGAAGCTAAATCATGTGTTCCGCATGGATTTTAAGCTAACTCGTTTGTTTCGCTTGCAGTTGAAGCTAAATCATGTATATCACAAGTATTTGCAGCTAAACCATTTGTTTCGCATGGTACGAAGATACGCCTTCTACTTCGCATTGATTTGAAGTTAAATCATGTGTTTCGCATAGATTTGAATCTAACTCGTTTATTTCGCATGCTGTTGAAGCTAAATCATGTATATCACAAGTATAAGAAGCTAATCCATTTGTATCGCTTGGATTCGAAGATAAGCCTTCTACTTCGCATTGATTTGAAGCTAAATCATGTGTTTCGCTTGGAATTGAAGCTAACTCGTATTTTTCGCTAGTAGTTGAAGCTAAATCATGCATATCACAAGTATTTGAAGCTAAACCATTTGTTTCGCATGGATTCGAAGATAAGCCTTCTACTTCGCATTGATTTTAATATAAATCATGTGTTTCGCATGGATTTGAAGCTAACTCGTTTGTTTCGCATGCAGTTGAAGCTGAATCATGTATATCACAAGTATTTGAAGCTAAACCATTTGTTTCGCATGGATTCGAAGATAAACCTTCTACTTCGCATTGATTTTAATCTAAATCATGTGTTTCGCATGGATTTGAAGCTAACTCGTTTGTTTCGCATGCAGTTGAAGCTAAATCATGTATATCACAAGTATTTGACGCTAAACCATTTGTTTCGCATGGATTCGAAGATAAACTTCTACTTCGCATTGATTTTAATCTAAATCATGTGTTTCGCATGGATTTGAAGCTAACTCGTTTGTTTCGCATGCAGTTGAAGCTTCATCATGTATATCACAAGTATTTGATGCTAAACTATTCGTTTCGCATGAATTCGAAGATAAGCCTTCCACATCGCATTGATTTGAAGCTAAATCATGTGTTCCGCATGGATTTTAAGCTAACTCGTTTGTTTCGCATGCAGTTGAAGCTAAATCATGTATATCACAAGTATTTGCAGCTAAACCATTTGTTCGCATGGATACGAAGATAAGCCTTCTACTTCGCATTGATTTGAAGTTAATCATGTGTTTCGCATAGATTTGAATCTAACTCGTTTATTTCGCATGCTGTTGAAGCTAATCATGTATATCACAAGTATAAGAAGCTAATCCATTTGTTTCGCATGGATTCGAAGATAAGCCTTCTACTTCGCATTGATTTGAAGCTAAATCATGTGTTTCGCTTGGATTTGAGCTAACTCGTTTTTTTCGCTAGTAGTGAAGCTAAATCATGCATATCACAAGTATTTGAAGCTAAACCATTTGTTTCGCATGGATTCGAAGATAAGCCTTCTACTTCGCATTGATTTTATATAAATCATGTGTTTCGCATGGATTTGAAGCTAACTCGTTTGTTTCGCATTGCAGTTGAAGCTGAATCATGTATATCACAAGTATTTGAAGCTAAACTATTCGTTTCGCATGGATTCGAAGATAAGCCTTCTACTTCGCTTTGATTTGAAGCTAAATCATGTGTTTCGCATGGATTATAAGCTAACTCGTTGTGTTTCGCATGCCAGTTGAAGCTAAATCGTGTATATCACAAGAATATGAAGTTGATCCATTTGTTTCGCATGGATTCGAAGATAAGCCTTACACTTCGCATTGATTTGATGCTAAATCATGCGTTTCGCATGGATTGAAGCTAACTCGTTGTTTCGCATGCTGTTGAAGCTATATCATGTATATCACAAGTATTTGAAGCTAAACCATTTGTATCGGATGGGATCGAAGATAAGCCTCCTACTTCGCATTGATTTGAAGCTAAATCATGTGTTTCGCATGATTTGAAGCTAACTCGTTTGTTTCGCATGCAGTTGAAGCTAAATCATGTATATCACAAGTATTTGAAGCTAAACCACTTGTTTCGCATGGATTCGAAGATAAGCCTTCTACTTCGCATTGATTTTAATCTAAATCATGTGTTTCGCATGGATTGCAGCTACCCGTTTGTTTCGCATTCTGTTGTAGCTAAATCATGTACATCACATGTATTTGAAGCTAAACCATTTGTATCGCATGGAATCGAAGATAAGCCTCCTACTTCGCATTGATTTGAAGCTAAATCATGTGTTCGCATGGATTTGAAGCTAACTTGTTTGATTCGCGAGCAGTTGAAGCTAAATCAAGTGTATCACAAGTATTTGAAGCTAAACCATTTGCTTCGCATGGATTCGAAGATCAGCCTTCTACTTCGCATTGATTTGAAGCTAAATCATGTTTTCCGCATGGATTTTAAGCTAACTCGTTTGTTTCGCATGCAGTTGAAGCTAAATCATGTATATCACAAGTATTTGAAGCTAAACTATTTGTTCGAATGGATTCGAAGATAAGCCTTCTACTTCGCATTGATTTTAATCTAAATCATGTGTTTCGCAAGATTTGAAGCTAACTCGTTTGTTTCGCATGCAGTTGAAGCTGAATCATGTACATCACAAGTATTTGAAGCTAAACTATTCGTTTCGCATGGATTCGAAGCTAACTCGTTTGTTTCGCATGCAGTTGAAGCTAAATCACGTATATCACAAGTATTTGCAGCTAAACCATTTGTTTCGCATGGATACGAAGATAAGCCTTCTACTTCGCATGATTTGATGCTAAATCATGTGTTTCGCATGGATTTGAAGCTAGCTCGTTGTTTCGCATGCTGTTGAAGCTAAATCATGTATATCACAGGAATAAGAAGCTAATCTATTTGTTTCGCATGGATTCGAAGATAAGCCTCCTACTTCGCATTGATTTGAAGCTAAATCATGTGTTTCGCATGGATTTGAAGCTAACTCGTTTGTTTTCGCATGCAGTTGAAGCTAAATCATGTATATCACAAGTATTTGACGCTAAACCATTTGTTTCGCATGGATTCGAAGATAAACCTTCTACTTCGCATTGATTTTAATCTAAATCATGTGTTTCGCATGGATTTGAAGCTAACTCGTTTGTTTCGCATGCAGTTGAAGCTTCATCATGTATATCACAAGTATTTGATGCTAAACTATCGTTTCGCATGAATTCGAAGATAAGCCTTCCACATCGCATTGATTTGAAGCTAAATCATGTGTTCGCCATGGATTTTTAAGCTAACTCGTTTGTTTCGCATGCAGTTGAAGCTAAATCATGTATATCACAAGTATTTGCAGCTAAACCATTTGTTTCGCATGGATACGAAGATAAGCCTTCTACTTCGCATTGATTTGAAGTTAAATCATGTGTTTCGCATAGATTTGAATCTAACTCGTTTATTTCGCATGCTGTTGAAGCTAAATCATGTATATCACAAGTATAAGAAGCTAATCCATTTGTATCGCTTGGATTCGAAGATAAGCCTTCTACTTCGCATTGATTTGAAGCTAAATCATGTGTTTCGCTGGATTTGAAGCTAACTCGTTTTTTTCGCTAGTAGTTGAAGCTAAATCATGCATATCACAAGTATTTGAAGCTAAACCATTTGTTTCGCATGGATTCGAAGATAGCCTTCTACTTCGCATTGATTTTAATATAAATCATGTGTTTCGCATGGATTTGAAGCTAACTCGTTTGTTTCGCATGCAGTTGAAGCTGAATCATGTATATCACAAGTATTTGAAGCTAAACTATTCGTTTCGCATGGATTCGAAGATAAGCCTTCTACTTCGCTTTGATTTGAAGCTAAATCATGTGTTTCGCATGGATTATAAGCTAACTCGTTTGTTTCGCATGCAGTGAAGCTAAATCGTGTATATCACAAGAATATGAAGTTGATCCATTTGTTTCGCATGGATTCGAAGATAAGCCTTACACTTCGCATTGATTTGATGCTAAATCATGCGTTTTCGCATGGATTTGAAGCTAACTCGTTTGTTCGCATGCTGTTGAAGCTAAATCATGTATATCACAAGTATTTGAAGCTAAACCATTTGTATCGGATGGGATCGAAGATAAGCCTCCTACTTCGCATTGATTTGAAGCTAAATCATGTGTTTCGCATGATTTGAAGCTAACTCGTTTGTTTCGCATGCAGTTGAAGCTAATCATGTATATCACAAGTATTTGAAGCTAAACCACTTGTTTCGCATGGATTCGAAGATAAGCCTTCTACTTCGCATTGATTTTAATCTAAATCATGTGTTTCGCATGGAATTGCAGCTAACCCGTTTGTTTCGCATTCTGTTGTAGCTAAATCATGTACATCACATGTATTTGAAGCTAAACCAATTTGTATCGCATGGAATCGAAGATAAGCCTCCTACTTCGCATTGATTTGAAGCTAAATCATGTGTTCGCATGGATTTGAAGCTAACTTGTTTGATTCGCGAGCAGTTGAAGCTAAATCAAGTGTATCACAAGTATTTGAAGCTAAACCATTGCTTCGCATGGATTCGAAGATCAGCCTTCTACTTCGCATTGATTTGAAGCTAAATCATGTTTTCCGCATGGATTTTAAGCTAACTCGTTTGTTTCGCATGCAGTTGAAGCTAAATCATGTATATCACAAGTATTTGAAGCTAAACTATTTGTTTCGAATGGATTCGAAGATAAGCCTTCTACTTCGCATTGATTTTAATCTAAATCATGTGTTTCGCAAGGATTTGAAGCTAACTCGTTTGTTTCGCATGCAGTTGAAGCTGATCATGTACATCACAAGTATTTGAAGCTAAACTATTCGTTTCGCATGGATTCGAAGCTAACTCGTTTGTTTCGCATGCAGTTGAAGCTAAATCACGTATATCACAAGTATTTGCAGCTAAACCATTTGTTTCGCATGATACGAAGATAAGCCTTCTACTTCGCAATGATTTGATGCTAAATCATGTGTTTCGCATGGATTTGAAGCTAGCTCGTTTGTTTCGCATGCTGTTGAAGCTAAATCATGTATATCACAGGAATAAGAAGCTAATCTATTTGTTTCGCATGATTCGAAGATAAGCCTCCTACTTCGCATTGATTTGAAGCTAAATCATGTGTTTCGCATGATTTGAAGCTAACTCGTTTGTTTCGCATGCTGTTGAAGCTAAATCATATATATCACAAGTATTTGAAGCTAAACCATTTGTTTCGCATTTATTCGAAGCTAAGCCTTCTACTTCGCATTGATTTGAGGCTAAATCATGTGTTTCGCTTGGTTTTGAAGCTAACTCGTTTTTTTCGCATGCAGTGTAGCTAAATCATGTATAATCACAAGTATTTGAAGCTAAACCATTTGTGTCGCATGGATTCGAAGATAAGCCTTCTACTTCGCATTGATTTGATGCTAAATCATCTGTTTCGCATGTATTTGAAGATAACTCGTTTGTTTCGCATGCTGTTGATGCTAAATCAAATGTATCACAAGTATTTGAAGCTAAACCATTTGTTTCGCATGGATACGAAGATAACCCTTCTACTTCGCATTAATTTGAAGCTAAACCATGTGTTTCGCATGGATTATAAGCTAACTCGTTTGTTTCGCATGCAGTTGAAGCTAAATCATGTATATCACAAGTATTTGAAGCTAAACCATTTGTTTCGCAAGGATTCGAAGATAAGCCTTCTACTTCGCAATGATTTTAATCTAAATCATGTGTTTCGCATGGATTTGAAGCTAACTCGTTTGTTTCGCATGCTGTTGTAGCTAAATCATGTACATCACATGTATTTGAAGCTAAACCATTTGTTTCGCATGATTCCAAGATAACCCTTCTAATTGGCATTGATTTGATTCTAAATCATGTGTTTCGCATGGATTTGAAGCTAACTCGTTTGTTTCGCATGCTGTTGAAACTAAATCATGTATATCACAAGTATTTGAAGCTAAACCATTTGTATCGGATGGGATCGAAGATAAGCCTCTACTTCGCATTGATTTGAATCTGAATCATGTGTTTCGCATGGATTTGAAGCTAACTCGTTTGTTTCGCATGCTGTTGAAGCTAAATCGTATATATCACAAGTATATGAAGCTGATCCATTTGTTTCGCATGGATTCGCAGATAAGCCTTCCACTTCGCATTGATTTGATGCTAAATCATGTGTTCGCATGGATTTGAAGCTAACTTGTTTGATTCGCGAGCAGTGAAGCTAAATCAAGTGTATCACAAGTATTTGAAGCTAAACCATTTGTATCGCATGGGATCGAGATAAGCCTCCTACTTCGCATTGATTGAAGCTAAATCATGTGTTTCGCATGGATTTGAAGCTAACTCGTTTGTTTCGCATGCTGTTGAAGCTAAATCATGCCATATCACAAGTATTTGAAGCTAAACCATTTGTTACGCATGGATTCGAAGATCAGCCTTCTACTTCGCATTGATTTGAAGCTAAATCATGTGTTTCGCATGGATTTTAAGCTAACTCGTTTGTTTCGCATGCAGTTGAAGCTAAATCATGTATATCACAAGTTTTTGCAGCTAAACCAATTTGTTTCGCATGGATACGAAGATAAGCCTTCTACTTCGCATTGATTTGAAGTTAAATCATGTGTTTCGCATGGATTTGAATCTAACTCGTTTATTTCGCCATGCTCTTGAAGCTAAATCATGTATATCACAAGTATAAGAAGCTAATCCATTTGTTTCGCATGGATTCGAAGATAAGCCTTCTACTCGCATTGATTTGAAGCTAAATCATGTGTTTCGCTTGGATTTGAAGCTAAATCGTTTGTTTCGCATGCAGTTGAAGCTAAATCATGTATATCACAAGTATTTGACGCTAAACCATTTGTTTCGCATGGATTCGAAGATAAACCTTCTACTTCGCATTGATTTTAATCTAAATCATGTGTTTCGCATGGATTTGAAGCTAACTCGTTTGTTTCGCATGCAGTTGAAGCTTCATCATGTATATCACAAGTATTTGATGCTAAACTATTCGTTTCGCATGAATTCGAAGATAAGCCTTCCACATCGCATTGATTTGAAGCTAAATCATGTGTTCCGCATGGATTTTAAGCTAACTCGTTTGTTTCGCATGCAGTTGAAGCTAAATCATGTATATCACAAGTATTTGCAGCTAAACCATTTGTTTCGCATGGATACGAAGATAAGCCTTCTACTTCGCATTAATTTTAATATAAATCATGTGTTTCGCATGGATTTGAAGCTAACTCGTTTGTTTCGCATGCAGTTGAAGCTGAATCATGTATATCACAAGTATTTGAAGCTAAACTATTCGTTTCGCATGGATTCGAAGATAAGCCTTCTACTTCGCTTTGATTTGAAGCTAAATCATGTGTTTCGCATGGATTATAAGCTAACTCGTTTGTTTCGCATGCAGTTGAAGCTAAATCGTGTATATCACAAGAATATGAAGCTGATCCATTTGTTTCGCATGGATTCGAAGATAAGCCTTACACTTCGCATTGATTTGATGCTAAATCATGCGTTTCGCATGGATTTGAAGCTAACTCGTTTGTTTCGCATGCTGTTGAAGCTAAATCATGTATATCACAAGTATTTGAAGCTAAACCATTTGTATCGGATGGGATCGAAGATAAGCCTCCTACTTCGCATTGATTTGAAGCTAAATCATGTTTTCCGCATGGATTTTAAGCTAACTCGTTTGTTTCGCATGCAGTTGAAGCTAAATCATGTATATCACAAGTATTTGAAGCTAAACTATTTGTTTCGAATGGATTCGAATATAAGCCTTCTACTTCGCATTGATTTTAATCTAAATCATGTGTTTCGCAAGGATTTGAAGCTAACTCGTTTGTTTCGCATGCAGTTGAAGCTGAATCATGTACATCACAAGTATTTGAAGCTAAACTATTCGTTTCGCATGGATTCGAAGCTAACTCGTTTGTTTCGCATGCAGTTGAAGCTAAATCACGTATATCACAAGTATTTGCAGCTAAACCATTTGTTTCGCATGGATACGAAGATAAGCCTTCTACTTCGCAATGATTTGATGCTAAATCATGTGTTTCGCATGGATTTGAAGCTAGCTCGTTTGTTTCGCATGCTGTTGAAGCTAAATCATGTATATCACAGGAATAAGAAGCTAATCTATTTGTTTCGCATGGATTCGAAGATAAGCCTTCTACTTCGCATTGATTTGAAGCTAAATCATGTTTTTCGCATGGATTTGAATCTAACTCGTTTGTTTCGGATGCTGTTGAAGCTAAATCATGTATATCACAAGTATTTGAAGCTATATCATTTGTTTCGCATGGATTCGAAGATAACCCTTCTAATTCGAATTGATTTGAGGCTAAATCATGTGTTTCGCTTGGATTTGAATATAACTCATTTGTTTCGCATGCTGTTGAAGCTAAATCATGTATATCACAAGTATTTGAAGCTAAACCATTTGTATCGCATGGGATCGAAGATAAGCCTCCTACTTCGCATTGATTTGAAGCTAAATCATGTGTTTCGCATGGATTTGAAGCTAACTCGTTTGTTTCGCATGCTGCTGAAGCTAAATCATATATATCACAAGTATTTGAAGCTAAACAATTTGTTTCGCATTTATTCGAAGCTAAGCCTTCTACTTCGCATTGATTTGAGGCTAAATCATGTGTTTCGCTTGGTTTTGAAGCTAACTCGTTTTTTTCGCATGCAGTTGTAGCTAAATCATGTATATCACAAGTATTTGAAGCTAAACCATTTGTGTCGCATGGATTCGAAGATAAGCCTTCTACTTCGCATTGATTTGATGCTAAATCATCTGTTTCGCATGTATTTGAAGATAACTCGTTTGTTTCGCATGCTGTTGATGCTAAATCAAATGTATCACAAGTATTTGAAGCTAAACCATTTGTTTCGCATGGATACGAAGATAACCCTTCTACTTCGCATTAATTTGAAGCTAAACCATTTGTTTCGCATGGATTATAAGCTAACTCGTTTGTTTCGCATGCAGTTGAAGCTAAATCATGTATATCACAAGTATTTGAAGCTAAACCATTTGTTTCGCAAGGATTCGAAGATAAGCCTTCTACTTCGCAATGATTTTAATCTAAATCATGTGTTTCGCATGGATTTGAAGCTAACTCGTTTGTTTCGCATGCTGTTGTAGCTAAATCATGTACATCACATGTATTTGAAGCTAAACCATTTGTTTCGCATGGATTCCAAGATAACCCTTCTAATTGGCATTGATTTGATTCTAAATCATGTGTTTCGCATGGATTTGAAGCTAACTCGTTTGTTTCGCATGCTGTTGAAACTAAATCATGTATATCACAAGTATTTGAAGCTAAACCATTTGTATCGGATGGGATCGAAGATAAGCCTCCTACTTCGCATTGATTTCAATCTGAATCATGTGTTTCGCATGGATTTGAAGCTAACTCGTTTGTTTCGCATGCTGTTGAAGCTAAATCATATATATCACAAGTATATGAAGCTGATCCATTTGTTTCGCATGGATTCGCAGATAAGCCTTCCACTTCGCATTGATTTGATGCTAAATCATGTGTTCGCATGGATTTGAAGCTAACTTGTTTGATTCGCGAGCAGTTGAAGCTAAATCAAGTGTATCACAAGTATTTGAAGCTAAACCATTTGTATCGCATGGGATCGAAGATAAGCCTCCTACTTCGCATTGATTTGAAGCTAAATCATGTGTTTCGCATGGATTTGAAGCTAACTCGTTTGTTTCGCATGCTGTTGAAGCTAAATCATGCATATCACAAGTATTTGAAGCTAAACCATTTGTTACGCATGGATTCGAAGATCAGCCTTCTACTTCGCATTGATTTGAAGCTAAATCATGTGTTTCGCATGGATTATAAGCTAACTCGTTTGTTTCGCATGCAGTTGAAGCTAAATCATGTATATCACAAGTATTTGACGCTAAACCATTTGTTTCGCATGGATTCGAAGATAAACCTTCTACTTCGCATTGATTTTAATCTAAATCATGTGTTTCGCATGGATTTGAAGCTAACTCGTTTGTTTCGCATGCAGTTGAAGCTGAATCATGTATATCACAAGTATTTGATGCTAAACTATTCGTTTCGCATGGATTCGAAGATAAGCCTTCCACATCGCATTGATTTGAAGCTAAATCATGTGTTCCGCATGGATTTTAAGCTAACTCGTTTGTTTCGCATGCAGTTGAAGCTAAATCATGTATATCACAAGTATTTGCAGCTAAACCATTTGTTTCGCATGGATACGAAGATAAGCCTTCTACTTCGCATTGATTTGAAGTTAAATCATGTGTTTCGCATGGATTTGAATCTAACTCGTTTATTTCGCATGCTGTTGAAGCTAAATCATGTATATCACAAGTATAAGAAACTAATCCATTTGTTTCGCATGGATTCGAAGATAAGCCTTCTACTTCGCATTGATTTGAAGCTAAATCATGTGTTTCGCTTGGATTTGAAGCTAACTCGTTTTTTTCGCTAGTAGTTGAAGCTAAATCATGCATATCACAAGTATTTGAAGCTAAACCATTTGTTTCGCATGGATTCGAAGATAAGCCTTCTACTTCGCATTGATTTGAAGCTAAATCATGTGTTTCGCATGGATTATAAGCTAACTCGTTTGTTTCGCATGCAGTTGAAGCTAAGTCGTGTATATCACAAGTACATGAAGCTGATCCATTTGTTTCGCATGGATTCGAAGATAAGCCTTCCACTTCGCATTGATTTGATGCTAAATCATGAGTTTCGCATGGATTTGAAGCTAACTCGTTTGATTCGCATGCTGTTGAAGCTAGCTCAAGTGGATCACAAGTATTTGAAGCTAAACCATTTGCTTCGCATGGATTCGAAGATTAGCCTTCTACTTCGCATTGATTTGATGCTAAATCATGTGTTTCGCATGGATTTGAAGCTAACTCGTTTGTTTCGCATGCAGTTGAAGCTGAATCATGTACATCACAAGTATTTGAAGCTAAACTATTCGTTTCGCATGGATTCGAAGCTAACTCGTTTGTTTCGCATGCAGTTGAAGCTAAATCACGTATATCACAAGTATTTGCAGCTAAACCATTTGTTTCGCATGGATACGAAGATAAGCCTTCTACTTCGCATTGATTTGATGCTAAATCATGTGTTTCGCATGGATTTGAAGCTAACTCGTTTGTTTCGCATGCTGTTGAAGCTAAATCATATATATCACAAGTATATGAAGCTGATCCATTTGTTTCGCATGGATTCGCAGATAAGCCTTCCACTTCGCATTGATTTGAAGCTAAATCATGTGTTTCGCATGGATTATAAGCTAACTCGTTTGTTTCGCATGCAGTTGAAGCTAAATCATGTATATCACAAGTATTTGACGCTAAACCATTTGTTTCGCATGGATTCGAAGATAAACCTTCTACTTCGCATTGATTTTAATCTAAATCATGTGTTTCGCATGGATTTGAAGCTAACTCGTTTGTTTCGCATGCAGTTGAAGCTGAATCATGTATATCACAAGTATTTGATGCTAAACTATTCGTTTCGCATGGATTCGAAGATAAGCCTTCCACATCGCATTGATTTGAAGCTAAATCATGTGTTCCGCATGGATTTTAAGCTAACTCGTTTGTTTCGCATGCAGTTGAAGCTAAATCATGTATATCACAAGTATTTGCAGCTAAACCATTTGTTTCGCATGGATACGAAGATAAGCCTTCTACTTCGCATTGATTTGAAGTTAAATCATGTGTTTCGCATGGATTTGAATCTAACTCGTTTATTTCGCATGCTGTTGAAGCTAAATCATGTATATCACAAGTATAAGAAGCTAATCCATTTGTTTCGCATGGATTCGAAGATAAGCCTTCTACTTCGCATTGATTTGAAGCTAAATCATGTGTTTCGCTTGGATTTGAAGCTAACTCGTTTTTTTCGCTAGTAGTTGAAGCTAAATCATGCATATCACAAGTATTTGAAGCTAAACCATTTGTTTCGCATGGATTCGAAGATAAGCCTTCTACTTTGCATTGATTTTAATATAAATCATGTGTTTCGCATGGATTTGAAGCTAACTCTTTTGTTTCGCATGCAGTTGAAGCTGAATCATGTATATCACAAGTATTTGAAGCTAAACTATTCGTTTCGCATGTATTCGAAGGTAAGCCTTCTACTTCGCTTTGATTTGAAGCTAAATCATGTGTTTCGCATGGATTATAAGCTAACTCGTTTGTTTCGCATGCAGTTGAAGCTAAATCGTGTATATCACAAGAATATGAAGCTGATCCATTTGTTTCGCATGGATTCGAAGATAAGCCTTACACTTCGCATTGATTTGATGCTAAATCATGCGTTTCGCATGGATTTGAAGCTATCTCGTTTGTTTCGCATGCTGTTGAAGCTGAATCATGTACATCACAAGTATTTGAAGCTAAACTATTCGTTTCGCATGGATTCGAAGTTAACTCGTTTGTTTCGCATGCAGTTGAAGCTAAATCACGTATATCAGAAGTATTTGCAGCTAAACCATTTGTTTCGCATGGATACGAAGATAAGCCTTCTACTTCGCATTGATTTGAAGCTAAATCATGTGTTTCGCATGGATTTGAATCTAACTCGTTTGTTTCGCATGCTGTTGTAGCTAAATCATGTATATCGCAAGTATTTGAAGCTAAACCATTTGCTTCGCATGGATTCGAAGATCAGCCTTCTACTTCGCATTGATTTGATGCTAAATCATGTGATTCGCATGGATTTGAAGCTTACTCGTTTGTTTCGCATGCAGTTGAAGCTGAATCATGTATATCACAAGTATTTGAAGCTAAACCATTTGTTTCGCATGGATTCGAAGATAAGCCTTCTACTTCGCATTGATTTGAAGCTAAATCATGTGTTTCGCATGGATTATAAGCTAACTCGTTTGTTTCGCATGCAGTTGAAGCTAAATCGTGTATATCACAAGTACATGAAGCTGATCCATTTGTTTCGCATGGATTCGAAGATAAGCCTTCCACTTCGCATTGATTTGATGGTAAATCATGTGTTTCGCATGGATTTGAAGCTAACTCGTTTGTTTCGCATGCTGTTGAAGCTAACTCAAGTGGATCACAAGTATTTGAAGCTAAACCATTTGCTTCGCATGGTTTCGAAGATTAGCCTTCTACTTCGCATTGATTTGATGCTAAATCATGTGTTTCGCATGGATTTGAAGCTAACTCGTTTGTTTCGCATGCTGTTGAAGCTAAATCATGTACATCACATGTATTTGAAGCTAAACCATTTGTATCGCATGGAATCGAAGATAAGCCTCCTACTTCGCATTGATTTGAAGCTAAATCATGTGTTCCGCATGGATTTTAAGCTAACTCGTTTGTTTGGCATGCAGTTGAAGCTAAATCACGTATATCACAAGTATTTGAAGCTAAACCATTTGTTTCGCATGGATTCGAAGATAAGCCTTCTACTTCGCATTGATTTTAATCTAAATCATGTGTTTCGCATGGATTTGAAGCTAACTCGTTTGTTTCGCATGCAGTTGAAGCTAAATCATGTATATCACAAGTATTTGCAGCTAACCCATTTGTTTCGCATGGATTCGAAGATAACCCTATTTACTTCGCATTGATTTGAAGCTAAATCATGTGTTTCGCATGGATTTGAATCTAACTCGTACATTTCGCATGCTGTTGAAGCTAAATCATGTATATCACAAGTATATGAAGCTGATCCATTTGTTTCGCATGGATTCGAAGATAAGCCTTCCACTACACATTGATTTGATGCTAAATCATGTGTTTCGCATTGATTTGAAGCTAAATCATGTGTTTCGCATGGATTTGAAGCTAACTCGTTTTTTTGCATGCAGTTGTAGCTAAATCATGTATATCACAAGTATTTGAAGCTAAACCATTTGGTTCGCATTTATTCGAAGCTAAGCCTTCTACTTCGCATTGATTTGAGGCTAAATCATGTGTTTCGCTTGGTTTTGAAGCTAACTCGTTTTTTTCGCATGCAGTTGTATCTAAATCATGTATATCACAAGTATTTGAAGCTAAACCATTTGTTTCGCATGGATTCGAAGATAAGCCTTCTACTTCGCATTGATTTTAATCTAAATCATGTGTTTCGCATGGATTTGAAGCTAACTCGTTTGTTTCGCATGCTGTTGAAGCTAAATCATGTAATCACAAGTATTTGCAGCTAAACCATTTGTTACGCATGGATTCGAAGATCAGCCTTCTACTTCGCATTGATTTGAAGCTAAATCATGTGTTTCGCATGGATTTGAATCTAACTCGTTTATTTCGCATGCTGTTGAAGCTAAATCATGTATATCACAAGTATAAGAAGCTAATCCGTTTGTTTCGCATGGATTCGAAGATAAGCCTTCTACTTCGCATTGATTTGAAGCTAAATCATGTGTTTCGCATGGATTTGTATCTAACTCGTTTATTTCGCATGCTGTTGAAGCTAAATCATGTATATCACAAGTATAAGAAGCTAATCCATTTGTTTCGCATGGATTCGAAGATAAGCCTTCTACTTCGCATTGATTTTAATCTAAATCATGTGTTTCGCATGGATTTGAAGCTAACTCGTTTGTTTCGCATGCTGTTGAAGCTAAATCATGTAATCACAAGTATTTGCAGCTAAACCATTTGTTACGCATGGATTCGAAGATCAGCCTTCTACTTCGCATTGATTTGAAGCTAAATCATGTGTTTCGCATGGATTTGAATCTAACTCGTTTATTTCGCATGCTGTTGAAGCTAAATCATGTATATCACAAGTATAAGAAGCTAATCCGTTTGTTTCGCATGGATTCGAAGATAAGCCTTCTACTTCGCATTGATTTGAAGCTAAATCATGTGTTTCGCATGGATTTGTATCTAACTCGTTTATTTCGCATGCTGTTGAAGCTAAATCATGTATATCACAAGTATAAGAAGCTAATCCATTTGTTTCGCATGGATTCGAAGATAAGCCTTCTACTTCGCATTGATTTGAAGCTAAATCATGTGTTTCGCTTGGATTTGAAGCTAACTCGTTTTTTTCGCTAGTAGTTGAAGCTAAATCATGCATATCACAAGTATTTGAAGCTAAACCATTTGTTTCGCATGGATTCGAAGATAAGCCTTCTACTTCGCATTGATTTTAATAAAAACATGTGTTTCGCATGGATTTGAAGCTAACTCGTTTGTTTCGCATGCAGTTGAAGCTGAATCATGTATATCACAAGTATTTGAAGCTAAACTATTCGTTTCGCATGGATTCGAAAATAAGCCTTCTACTTCGCTTTGATTTGAAGCTAAATCATGTGTTTCGCATGGATTATAAGCTAACTCGTTTGTTTCGCATGCAGTTGAAGCTAAATCGTGTATATCACAAGAATATGAAGCTGATCCATTCGTTTCGCATGGATTCGAAGATAAGCCTTCCACATCGCATTGATTTGATGCTAAATCATGTGTTTCGCATGGATTTGAAGCTAACTCGTTTGTTTCGCATGCTGTTGAAGCTAAATCATGTACATCACATGTATTTGAAGCTAAACCATTTGTATCGCATGGAATCGAAGATAAGCCTCCTACTTCGCATTGATTTGAAGCTAAATCATGTGTTCGCATGGATTTGAAGCTAACTTGTTTGTTTCGCGAGCAGTTGAAGCTAAATCAAGTGTATCACAAGTATTTGAAGCTAAACCATTTGCTTCGCATGGATACGAAGATCAGCCTTCCACTTCGCATTGATTTGAAGCTAAATCATGTGTTCCGCATGGATTTTCAGCTAACTCGTTTGTTTCGCATGCAGTTGAAGCTAAATCATGTATATCACAAGTATTTGAAGCTATATCATACGTTTCGCATGGATTCCAAGATAACCCTTCTAATTCGCATTGATTTGAAGCTAAATCATGTGTTTCGCATGGATTCGAAGTTAACTCGTTTGTTTCGCATGCAGTTGAAGCTAAATCACGTATATCAGAAGTATTTGCAGCTAAACCATTTGTTTCGCATGGATACGAAGTTAAGCCTTCTACTTCGCATTGATTTGAAGCTAAATCATGTGTTTCGCATGGATTATAAGCTAACTCGTTTGTTTCGCATGCTGTTGACGCTAAATCATGTATATCACAAGTATATGAAGCTGATCCATTTGTTTCGCATGGATTCGAAGATAAGCCTTACACTTCGCATTGATTTGATGCTAAATCATGCGTTTCGCATGGATTTGAAGCTAACTCGTTTGTTTCGCATGCTGTTGAAGCTAAATCATGTATATCACAAGTATTTGAAGCTAAACCATTTGTTTCACATGGATTCGAAGATAGGCCTTCTACTTCGCATTGATTTGAAGCTAAATCATGTGTTTCGCATGGATTATAAGCTAACTTGTTTGTTTCGCATGCAGTTGAAGCTAAATCATGTATATCACAAGTATATGAAGCTGATCCATTTGTTTCGCATGGATTCGAAGATAAGCCTTACACTTCGCATTGATTTGATGCTAAATCATGCGTTTCGCATGGATTTGAAGCTAACTCGTTTGTTTCGCATGCTGTTGAAGCTAAATCATGTATATCACAAGTATTTGAAGCTAAACCATTTGTTTCGCATGGATTCGAAGATAAGCCTTCTACTTCGCATTGATTTGAAGCTAAATCATGTGTTTCGCATGGATTATAAGCTAACTCGTTTGTTTTGCATGCAGTTGAAGCTAAATCGTGTATATCACAAGTACATGAAGCTGATCCATTTGTTTCGCATGGATTCGAAGATAAGCCTTCCACTTCGCATTGATTTGATGCTAAATCATGTGTTTCGCATGGATTTGAAGCTAACTCGTTTGTTTCGCATGCTGTTGAAGCTAACTCAAGTGGATCACAAGTATTTGAAGCTAAACCATTTGCTTCGCATGGATTCGAAGATTAGCCTTCTACTTCGCATTGATTTGATGCTAAATCATGTGTTTCGCATGGATTTGAAGCTAACTCGTTTGTTTCGCATGCTGTTGAAGCTAAATCATATATATCACAAGTATTTGAAGCTACACCATTTGTTTCGCATTTATTCGAAGCTAAGCCTTCTACTTCGCATTGATTTGAGGCTAAATCATGTGTTCCGCATGGATTTTAAGCTAACTCGTTTGTTTCGCATGCAGTTGAAGCTAAATCACGTATATCACAAGTATTTGAAGCTAAACCATTTGTTTCGCATGGATTCGAAAATAAGACTTCTAGTTCGCATTGATTTGATGCTAAATCATGTGTTTCGCATGGATTTGAAGATAGCTCGTTTGTTTCGCATGCTGTTGAAGCTAAATCATGTATATCACAAGTATTTGAAGCTAAACCATTTGTATCGCATGGGATCGAAGATAAGGCTCCTACTTCGCATTGATTTGATGCTAAATCATGTGTTCCGCATGGATTTTAAGCTAACTCGTTTGTTTCGCATGCAGTTGAAGCTAAATCATGTATATCACAAGTATTTGAAGCTAAACCATTTGTTTCGCATGGATTCGATGATAAGCCTTCTACTTCGCATTGATTTGAGGCTAAATCATGTGTTTCGCATGGATTATAAGCTAACTCGTTTGTTTCGCATGCAGTTGAAGCTAAATCGTGTACATCACAAGTATTTGAAGCTAAACCATTTGTTTCGCATGGATTCGATGACAAGCCTTCTACTTCGCATTGATTTTAATCTAAATCATGTGTTTCGCATGGATTTGAAGCTAACTCGTTTGTTTCGCATGCAGTTGAAGCTGAATCATGTATATCACAAGTATTTGAAGCTAAACTATTCGTTTCGCATGGATTCGAAGATAAGCCTTCTACTTCGCATTGATTTGAAGCTAAATCATGTGTTTCGCATGTATTATAGGCTAACTCGTTTGTTTCGCATGCAGTTGAAGCTAAATCATGTATATCACAAGTATATGAAGCTGATCCATTTGTTTCGCATGGATTCGAAGATAAGTCTTCTACTTCGCATTGATTTGATGCTAAATCATGTGTTTCGCATGGATTATAAGCTAACTCGTTTGTTTCGCATGCAGTTGAAGCTAAATCGTGTATATCACAAGTATTTGAAGCTAAACCATTTGTTTCGCATGGATTCGAATATAAGCATTCTACTTCGCATTGATTTTAATCTAAATCATGTGTTTCGCATGGATTTGAAGCTTACTCGTTTGTTTCGCATGCTGTTGAAGCTAAATCATGTATATCACAAGTATTTGAAGCTAAACCATTTGTTTCGCATGGATACGAAGATAACCCTTCTACTTCGCATTGATTTGAGGCTAAATCATGTGTTTCGCATGGATTATAAGCTAACTCGTTTGTTTCGCATGCAGTTGAAGCTACATCGTGTACATCACAAGTATTTGAAGCTAAACCATTTGTTTCGCATGGATTCGAAGACAAGCCTTCTACTTCGCATTGATTTTAATCTAAATCAAGTGTTTCGCATGGATTTGAAGCTAACTCGTTTGTTTCGCATGCAGTTGAAGCTGAATCATGTATATCACAAGTATTTGAAGCTAAACTATTCGTTTCGCATGGATTCGAAGATAAGCCTTCTACTTCGCATTGATTTGAAGCTAAATCATGTGTTTCGCATGGATTATAGGCTAACTCGTTTGTTTCGCATGCAGTTGAAGCTAAATCGTGTATATCACAAGTATTTGAAGCTAAACCATTTGTTTCGCATGGATTCGAAGACAAGCCTTCTACTTCGCATTGATTTTAATCTAAATCATGTGTTTCGCATGGATTTGAAGCTAACTCGTTTGTTTCGCATGCAGTTGAAGCTGAATCATGTATATCACAAGTATTTGAAGCTAAACTATTCGTTTCGCATGGATTCGAAGATAAGCCTTCTACTTCGCAGTGATTTTAATCTAAATCATGTGTTTCGCATGGATTTGAAGCTAACTCTTTTGTTTCGCATGCTGTTGAAGCTAAATCATATATATCACAAGTATTTGAAGCTACACCATTTGTTTCGCATTTATTCGAAGCTAAGCCTTCTACTTCGCATTGATTTTAATCTAAATCATGTGTTTCGCATGGATTTGAATCTAACTCGTACATTTCGCATGCTGTTGAAGCTAAATCATGTATATCACAAGTATATGAAGCTGATCCATTTGTTTCGCATGGATTCGAAGATAAGCCTTCCACTTCGCATTGATTTGATGCTAAATCATGTGTTTCGCATAGATTTGAAGCTAACTCGTTTGTTTCGCATGCTGTTGAAGCTGAATCATGTACATGACAAGTATTTGAAGCTAAACTATTCGTTTCGCATGGATTCGAAGTTAACTCGTTTGTTTCGCATGCAGTTGAAGCTAAATCACGTATATCAGAAGTATTTGCAGCTAAACCATTTGTTTCGCATGGATACGAAGATAAGCCTTCTACTTCGCATTGATTTGAAGCTAAATCATGTGATCCGCATGGATTTGAAGCTTACTCGTTTGTTTCGCATGCTGTTGAAGCTAAATCATGTATATCACAAGTATTTGAAGCTAAACCATTTGTTTCGCATGGATACGAAGATAACCCTTCTACTTCGCATTGATTTGAAGCTAAATCATGTGTTTCGCATGGATTATAAGCTAACTCGTTTGTTTCGCATGCAGTTGAAGCTAAATCGTGTATATCACAAGTACTTGAAGCTAAACCATTTGTTTCGCATGGATTCGAATATAAGCTTTCTACTTCGCATTGATTTTAATCTAAATCATGTGTTTCGCATGGATTTGAAGCTTACTCGTTTGTTTCGCATGCTGTTGAAGCTAAATCATGTATATCACAAGTATTTGAAGCTAAACCATTTGTTTCGCATGGATACGAATATAACCCTTCTACTTCGCATTGATTTGAGGCTAAATCATGTGTTTCGCATGGATTATAAGCTAACTCGTTTGTTTCGCATGCAGTTGAAGCTAAATCGTGTACATCACAAGTATTTGAAGCTAAACCATTTGTTTCGCATGGATTCGAAGACAAGCCTTCTACTTCGCATTGATTTTAATCTAAATCATGTGTTTCGCATGGATTTGAAGCTAACTCGTTTGTTTCGCATGCAGTTGAAGCTGAATCATGTATATCACAAGTATTTGAAGCTAAACTATTCGTTTCGCATGGATTCGAAGTTAACTCGTTTGTTTCGCATGCAGTTGAAGCTAAATCACGTATATCAGAAGTATTTGCAGCTAAACCATTTGTTTCGCATGGATACGAAGATAAGCCTTCTACTTCGCATTGATTTGAAGCTAAATCATGTGATCCGCATGGATTTGAAGCTTACTCGTTTGTTTCGCATGCTGTTGAAGCTAAATCATGTATATCACAAGTATTTGAAGCTAAACCATTTGTTTCGCATGGATACGAAGATAACCCTTCTACTTCGCATTGATTTGAAGCTAAATCATGTGTTTCGCATGGATTATAAGCTAACTCGTTTGTTTCGCATGCAGTTGAAGCTAAATCGTGTATATCACAAGTATTTGAAGCTAAACCATTTGTTTCGCATGGATTCGAATATAAGCCTTCTACTTCGCATTGATTTTAATCTAAATCATGTGTTTCGCATGGATTTGAAGCTTACTCGTTTGTTTCGCATGCTGTTGAAGCTAAATCATGTATATCACAAGTATTTGAAGCTAAACCATTTGTTTCGCATGGATACGAAGATAACCCTTCTACTTCGCATTGATTTGAGGCTAAATCATGTGTTTCGCATGGATTATAAGCTAACTCGTTTGTTTCGCATGCAGTTGAAGCTAAATCGTGTACATCACAAGTATTTGAAGCTAAACCATTTGTTTCGCATGGATTCGAAGACATGCCTTCTACTTCGCATTGATTTTAATCTAAATCATGTGTTTCGCATGGATTTGAAGCTAACTCGTTTGTTTCGCATGCAGTTGAAGCTGAATCATGTATATCACAAGTATTTGAAGCTAAACTATTCGTTTCGCATGGATTCGAAGATAAGCCTTCTACTTCGCATTGATTTGAAGCTAAATCATGTGTTTCGCATGGATTATAGGCTAACTCGTTTGTTTCGCATGCAGTTGAAGCTAAATCATGTATATCACAAGTATATGAAGCTGATCCATTTGTTTCGCATGGTTTCGAAGATAAGTCTTCTACTTCGCATTGATTTGATGCTAAATCATGTGTTTCGCATGGATTTGAAGCTTACTCGTTTGTTTCGCATGCTGTTGAAGCTAAATCATGTATATCACAAGTATTTGAAGCTAAACCATTTGTTTCGCATGGATACGAAGATAACCCTTCTACTTCGCATTGATTTGAAGCTAAATCATGTGTTTCGCATGGATTATAAGCTAACTCGTTTGTTTCGCATGCAGTTGAAGCTAAATCGTGTATATCACAAGTATTTGAAGCTAAACCATTTGTTTCGCATGGATTCGAAGATAAGCCTTCTACTTCGCATTGATTTTAATCTAAATCATGTGTTTCGCATGGATTTGAAGCTTACTCGTTTGTTTCGCATGCTGTTGAAGCTAAATCATGTATATCACAAGTATTTGAAGCTAAACCATTTGTTTCGCATGGATACGAAGATAACCCTTCTACTTCGCATTGATTTGAAGCTAAATCATGTGTTTCGCATGGATTATAAGCTATCTCGTTTGTTTCGCATGCAGTTGAAGCTAAATCATGTATATCACAAGTATTTGAAGCTAAACCATTTGTTTCGCATGGATACGAAGATAACCCTTCTACTTCGCATTGATTTGAAGCTAAATCATGTGTTTCGCATGGATTATAAGCTAACTCGTTTGTTTCGCATGCAGTTGAAGCTAAATCGTGTATATCACAAGTATTTGAAGCTAAACCATTTGTTTCGCATGGATTCGAATATAAGCCTTCTACTTCGCATTGATTTTAATCTAAATCATGTGTTTCGCATGGATTTGAAGCTTACTCGTTTGTTTCGCATGCTGTTGAAGCTAAATCATGTATATCACAAGTATTTGAAGCTAAACCATTTGTTTCGCATGGATACGAAGATAACCCTTCTACTTCGCATTGATTTGAGGCTAAATCATGTGTTTCGCATGGATTATAAGCTAACTCGTTTGTTTCGCATGCAGTTGAAGCTAAATCGTGTACATCACAAGTATTTGAAGCTAAACCATTTGTTTCGCATGGATACGAAGATAACCCTTCTACTTCGCATTGATTTGAAGCTAAATCATGTGTTTCGCATGGATTATAAGCTAACTCGTTTGTTTCGCATGCAGTTGAAGCTAAATCGTGTATATCACAAGTATTTGAAGCTAAACCATTTGTTTCGCATGGATTCGAATATAAGCCTTCTACTTCGCATTGATTTTAATCTAAATCATGTGTTTCGCATGGATTTGAAGCTTACTCGTTTGTTTCGCATGCTGTTGAAGCTAAATCATGTATATCACAAGTATTTGAAGCTAAACCATTTGTTTCGCATGGATACGAAGATAACCCTTCTACTTCGCATTGATTTGAGGCTAAATCATGTGTTTCGCATGGATTATAAGCTAACTCGTTTGTTTCGCATGCAGTTGAAGCTAAATCGTGTACATCACAAGTATTTGAAGCTAAACCATTTGTTTCGCATGGATTCGAAGACAAGCCTTCTACTTCGCATTGATTTTAATCTAAATCATGTGTTTCGCATGGATTTGAAGCTAACTCGTTTGTTTCGCATGCAGTTGAAGCTGAATCATGTATATCACAAGTATTTGAAGCTAAACTATTCGTTTCGCATGGATTCGAAGATAAGCCTTCTACTTCGCATTGATTTGAAGCTAAATCATGTGTTTCGCATGGATTATAGGCTAACTCGTTTGTTTCGCATGCAGTTGAAGCTAAATCATGTATATCACAAGTATATGAAGCTGATCCATTTGTTTCGCATGGATTCGAAGATAAGTCTTCTACTTCGCATTGATTTGATGCTAAATCATGTGTTTCGCATGGATTTGAAGCTTACTCGTTTGTTTCGCATGCTGTTGAAGCTAAATCATGTATATCACAAGTATTTGAAGCTAAACCATTTGTTTCGCATGGATACGAAGATAACCCTTCTACTTCGCATTGATTTGAAGCTAAATCATGTGTTTCGCATGGATTATAAGCTAACTCGTTTGTTTCGCATGCAGTTGAAGCTAAATCGTGTATATCACAAGTATTTGAAGCTAAACCATTTGTTTCGAATGGATTCGAAGATAAGCCTTCTACTTCGCATTGATTTTAATCTAAATCATGTGTTTCGCATGGATTTGAAGCTAACTCTTTTGTTTCGCATGCTGTTGAAGCTAAATCATATATATCACAAGTATTTGAAGCTACACCATTTGTTTCGCATTTATTCGAAGCTAAGCCTTCTACTTCGCATTGATTTTAATCTAAATCATGTGTTTCGCATGGATTTGAATCTAACTCGTACATTTCGCATGCTGTTGAAGCTAAATCATGTATATCACAAGTATATGAAGCTGATCCATTTGTTTCGCATGGATTCGAAGATAAGCCTTCCACTTCGCATTGATTTGATGCTAAATCATGTGTTTCGCATAGATTTGAAGCTAACTCGTTTGTTTCGCATGCTGTTGAAGCTGAATCATGTACATCACAAGTATTTGAAGCTAAACTATTCGTTTCGCATGGATTCGAAGTTAACTCGTTTGTTTCGCATGCAGTTGAAGCTAAATCACGTATATCAGAAGTATTTGCAGCTAAACCATTTGTTTCGCATGGATACGAAGATAAGCCTTCTACTTCGCATTGATTTGAAGCTAAATCATGTGATCCGCATGGATTTGAAGCTTACTCGTTTGTTTCGCATGCTGTTGAAGCTAAATCATGTATATCACAAGTATTTGAAGCTAAACCATTTGTTTCGCATGGATACGAAGATAACCCTTCTACTTCGCATTGATTTGAAGCTAAATCATGTGTTTCGCATGGATTATAAGCTAACTCGTTTGTTTCGCATGCAGTTGAAGCTAAATCGTGTATATCACAAGTATTTGAAGCTAAACCATTTGTTTCGCATGGATTCGAATATAAGCCTTCTACTTCGCATTGATTTTAATCTAAATCATGTGTTTCGCATGGATTTGAAGCTTACTCGTTTGTTTCGCATGCTGTTGAAGCTAAATCATGTATATCACAAGTATTTGAAGCTAAACCATTTGTTTCGCATGGATACGAAGATAACCCTTCTACTTCGCATTGATTTGAGGCTAAATCATGTGTTTCGCATGGATTATAAGCTAACTCGTTTGTTTCGCATGCAGTTGAAGCTAAATCGTGTACATCACAAGTATTTGAAGCTAAACCATTTGTTTCGCATGGATTCGAAGACAAGCCTTCTACTTCGCATTGATTTTAATCTAAATCATGTGTTTCGCATGGATTTGAAGCTAACTCGTTTGTTTCGCATGCAGTTGAAGCTGAATCATGTATATCACAAGTATTTGAAGCTAAACTATTCGTTTCGCATGGACTCGAAGATAAGCCTTCTACTTCGCATTGATTTGAAGCTAAATCATGTGTTTCGCATGGATTATAGGCTAACTCGTTTGTTTCGCATGCAGTTGAAGCTAAATCATGTATATCACAAGTATATGAAGCTGATCCATTTGTTTCGCATGGTTTCGAAGATAAGTCTTCTACTTCGCATTGATTTGATGCTAAATCATGTGTTTCGCATGGATTTGAAGCTTACTCGTTTGTTTCGCATGCTGTTGAAGCTAAATCATGTATATCACAAGTATTTGAAGCTAAACCATTTGTTTCGCATGGATACGAAGATAACCCTTCTACTTCGCATTGATTTGAAGCTAAATCATGTGTTTCGCATGGATTATAAGCTAACTCGTTTGTTTCGCATGCAGTTGAAGCTAAATCGTGTATATCACAAGTATTTGAAGCTAAACCATTTGTTTCGCATGGATTCGAAGATAAGCCTTCTACTTCGCATTGATTTTAATCTAAATCATGTGTTTCGCATGGATTTGAAGCTTACTCGTTTGTTTCGCATGCTGTTGAAGCTAAATCATGTATATCACAAGTATTTGAAGCTAAACCATTTGTTTCGCATGGATACGAAGATAACCCTTCTACTTCGCATTGATTTGAAGCTAAATCATGTGTTTCGCATGGATTATAAGCTATCTCGTTTGTTTCGCATGCAGTTGAAGCTAAATCATGTATATCACAAGTATTTGAAGCTAAACCATTTGTTTCGCATGGATACGAAGATAACCCTTCTACTTCGCATTGATTTGAAGCTAAATCATGTGTTTCGCATGGATTATAAGCTAACTCGTTTGTTTCGCATGCAGTTGAAGCTAAATCGTGTACATCACAAGTATTTGAAGCTAAACCATTTGTTTCGCATGGATACGAAGATAACCCTTCTACTTCGCATTGATTTGAGGCTAAATCATGTGTTTCGCATGGATTATAAGCTAACTCGTTTGTTTCGCATGCAGTTGAAGCTAAATCGTGTACATCACAAGTATTTGAAGCTAAACCATTTGTTTCGCATGGATTCGAATATAAGCCTTCTACTTCGCATTGATTTTAATCTAAATCATGTGTTTCGCATGGTTTTGAAGCTTACTCGTTTGTTTCGCATGCTGTTGAAGCTAAATCATGTATATCACAAGTATTTGAAGCTAAACCATTTGTTTCGCATGGATACGAAGATAACCCTTCTACTTCGCATTGATTTGAGGCTAAATCATGTGTTTCGCATGGATTATAAGCTAACTCGTTTGTTTCGCATGCAGTTGAAGCTAAATCGTGTACATCACAAGTATTTGAAGCTAAACCATTTGTTTCGCATGGATTCGAAGACAAGCCTTCTACTTCGCATTGATTTTAATCTAAATCATGTGTTTCGCATGGATTTGAAGCTAACTCGTTTGTTTCGCATGCAGTTGAAGCTGAATCATGTATATCACAAGTATTTGAAGCTAAACTATTCGTTTCGCATGGATTCGAAGATAAGCCTTCTACTTCGCATTGATTTGAAGCTAAATCATGTGTTTCGCATGGATTATAGGCTAACTCGTTTGTTTCGCATGCAGTTGAAGCTAAATCATGTATATCACAAGTATATGAAGCTGATCCATTTGTTTCGCATGGATTCGAAGATAAGTCTTCTACTTCGCATTGATTTGATGCTAAATCATGTGTTTCGCATGGATTTGAAGCTTACTCGTTTGTTTCGCATGCTGTTGAAGCTAAATCATGTATATCACAAGTATTTGAAGCTAAACCATTTGTTTCGCATGGATACGAAGATAACCCTTCTACTTCGCATTGATTTGAAGCTAAATCATGTGTTTCGCATGGATTTGAAGCTAACTCGTTTGTTTCGCATGCTGTTGAAGCTAAATCATGTATATCACAAGTATTTGAAGCTAAACCATTTGTTTCGCATGGATACGAAGATAACCCTTCTACTTCGCATTGATTTGAAGCTAAATCATGTGTTTCGCATGGATTATAAGCTATCTCGTTTGTTTCGCATGCAGTTGAAGCTAAATCATGTATATCACAAGTATTTGAAGCTAAACCATTTGTTTCGCATGGATACGAAGATAACCCTTCTACTTCGCATTGATTTGAAGCTAAATCATGTGTTTCGCATGGATTATAAGCTAACTCGTTTGTTTCGCATGCAGTTGAAGCTAAATCGTGTATATCACAAGTATTTGAAGCTAAACCATTTGTTTCGCATGGATTCGAATATAAGCCTTCTACTTCGCATTGATTTTAATCTAAATCATGTGTTTCGCATGGATTTGAAGCTTACTCGTTTGTTTCGCATGCTGTTGAAGCTAAATCATGTATATCACAAGTATTTGAAGCTAAACCATTTGTTTCGCATGGATACGAAGATAACCCTTCTACTTCGCATTGATTTGAGGCTAAATCATGTGTTTCGCATGGATTATAAGCTAACTCGTTTGTTTCGCATGCAGTTGAAGCTAAATCGTGTACATCACAAGTATTTGAAGCTAAACCATTTGTTTCGCATGGATTCGAAGACAAGCCTTCTACTTCGCATTGATTTTAATCTAAATCATGTGTTTCGCATGGATTTGAAGCTAACTCGTTTGTTTCGCATGCAGTTGAAACTGAATCATGTATATCACAAGTATTTGAAGCTAAACTATTCGTTTCGCATGGATTCGAAGATAAGCCTTCTACTTCGCATTGATTTGAAGCTAAATCATGTGTTTCGCATGGATTATAGGCTAACTCGTTTGTTTCGCATGCAGTTGAAGCTAAATCATGTATATCACAAGTATATGAAGCTGATCCATTTGTTTCGCATGGATTCGAAGATAAGTCTTCTACTTCGCATTGATTTGATGCTAAATCATGTGTTTCGCATGGATTTGAAGCTTACTCGTTTGTTTCGCATGCTGTTGAAGCTAAATCATGTATATCACAAGTATTTGAAGCTAAACCATTTGTTTCGCATGGATACGAAGATAACCCTTCTACTTCGCATTGATTTGAAGCTAAATCATGTGTTTCGCATGGATTATAAGCTAACTCGTTTGTTTCGCATGCAGTTGAAGCTAAATCGTGTATATCACAAGTATTTGAAGCTAAACCATTTGTTTCGCATGGATTCGAAGATAAGCCTTCTACTTCGCATTGATTTTAATCTAAATCATGTGTTTCGCATGGATTTGAAGCTAACTCTTTTGTTTCGCATGCTGTTGAAGCTAAATCATATATATCACAAGTATTTGAAGCTACACCATTTGTTTCGCATTTATTCGAAGCTAAGCCTTCTACTTCGCATTGATTTTAATCTAAATCATGTGTTTCGCATGGATTTGAATCTAACTCGTACATTTCGCATGCTGTTGAAGCTAAATCATGTATATCACAAGTATATGAAGCTGATCCATTTGTTTCGCATGGATTCGAAGATAAGCCTTCCACTTCGCATTGATTTGATGCTAAATCATGTGTTTCGCATAGATTTGAAGCTAACTCGTTTGTTTCGCATGCTGTTGAAGCTGAATCATGTACATCACAAGTATTTGAAGCTAAACTATTCGTTTCGCATGGATTCGAAGTTAACTCGTTTGTTTCGCATGCAGTTGAAGCTAAATCACGTATATCAGAAGTATTTGCAGCTAAACCATTTGTTTCGCATGGATAAGAAGATAAGCCTTCTACTTCGCATTGATTTGAAGCTAAATCATGTGATCCGCATGGATTTGAAGCTTACTCGTTTGTTTCGCATGCTGTTGAAGCTAAATCATGTATATCACAAGTATTTGAAGCTAAACCATTTGTTTCGCATGGATACGAAGATAACCCTTCTACTTCGCATTGATTTGAAGCTAAATCATGTGTTTCGCATGGATTATAAGCTAACTCGTTTGTTTCGCATGCAGTTGAAGCTAAATCGTGTATATCACAAGTATTTGAAGCTAAACCATTTGTTTCGCATGGATTCGAATATAAGCCTTCTACTTCGCATTGATTTTAATCTAAATCATGTGTTTCGCATGGATTTGAAGCTAACTCGTTTGTTTCGCATGCAGTTGAAGCTGAATCATGAATATCACAAGTATTTGAAGCTAAACTATTCGTTTCGCATGGATTCGAAGATAAGCCTTCTACTTCGCATTGATTTGAAGCTAAATCATGTGTTTCACATGGATTATAAGCTAACTCGTTTGTTTCGCATGCAGTTGAAGCTAAATCATGTATATCACAAGTATTTGAAGCTAAACCATTTGTTTCGCATGGATTCGAAGATAAGCCTTCTACTTCGCATTGATTTGAAGCTAAATCATGTGTTTCGCATGGATTATAAGCTAACTCGTTTGTTTCGCATGCAGTTGAAGCTAAATCGTGTATATCACAACTACATTAAGCTGATCCATTTGTTTCGCATGGATTCGAAGATAAGCCTTCCACTTCGCATTGATTTGATGCTAAATCATGTGTTTCGCATGGATTTGACGCTAACTCGTTTGTTTCGCATGCTGTTGAAGCTAACTCAAGTGGATCACAAGTATTTGAAGCTAAACCATTTGCTTCGCATGGATTCGAAGATTAGCCTTCTACTTCGCATTGATTTGATGCTAAATCACGTGTTTCGCATGGATTTTAAGCTAACTCGTTTGTTTCGCATGCTGTTGAAGCTAAATCATGTACATCACATGTATTTGAAGCTAAACCATTTGTATCGCATGGAATCGAAGATAAGCCTCCTACTTCGCATTGATTTGAAGCTAAATCATGTGTTCGCATGGATTTGAAGCTAACTTGTTTGATTCGCGAGCAGTTGAAGCTAAATCAAGTGTATCACAAGTATTTGAAGCTAAACCATTTGCTTCGCATGGATACGAAGATCAGCCTTCCACTTCGCATTGATTTGAAGCTAAATCATGTGTTCCGCATGGATTTTAAACTAACTCGTTTGTTTCGCATGCAGTTGAAGCTAAATCATGTATATCACAAGTATTTGAAGCTAAACTATTCGTTTCGCATGGATTCGTAGATAAGCCTTCCACATCGCATTGATTTGATGCTAAATCATGTGTTTCGCATGGATTTGAAGCTAACTCTTTTGTTTCGCATGCTGTTGAAGCTAAATCATATATATCACAAGTATTTGAAGCTACACCATTTGTTTCGCATTTATTCGAAGCTAAGCCTTCTACTTCGCATTGATTTGAGGCTAAATCATGTGTTCCGCATGGATTTTAAGCTAACTCGTTTGTTTCGCATGCAGTTGAAGCTAAATCATGTATATCACAAGTATTTGAAGCTAAACCATTTGTTTCGCATGGATTCGAAGGTAAGCCTTCTACTTCGCATTGATTTGATGCTAAATCATGTGTTTCGCATGGATTTGAAGATAGCTCGTTTGTTTCGCATGCTGTTGAAGCTAAATCATGTATATCACAAGTATTTGAAGCTAAACCATTTGTATCGCATGCGATCGAAGATAAGCCTCCTACTTCGAATTGATTTGATGCTAAATCATGTGTTCCGCATGGATTTTAAGCTAACTCGTTTGTTTCGCATGCAGTTGAAGCTAAATCATGTATATCACAAGTATTTGAAGCTAAACCATTTGTTTCGCATGGATTCGATGATAAGCCTTCTACTTCGCATTGATTTTAATCTAAATCATGTGTTTCGCATGGATTTGAATCTAACTCGTACATTTCGCATGCTGTTGAAGCTAAATCATGTATATCACAAGTATATGAAGCTGATCCATTTCTTTCGCATGGATTCGAAGATAAGCCTTCCACGTCGCAATGATTTGATGCTAAATCATGTGTTTCGCATAGATTTGAAGCTAACTCGTTTGTTTCGCATGCTGTTGAAGCTGAATCATGTACATCACAAGTATTTGAAGCTAAACTATTCGTTTCGCATGGATTCGAAGTTAACTCGTTTGTTTCGCATGCAGTTGAAGCTAGATCACGTATATCAGAAGTATTTGCAGCTAAACCATTTGTTTCGCATGGATACGAAGATAAGCCTTCTACTTCGCATTGATTTGAAGCTAAATCATGTGTTTCGCATGGATTTGAATCTAACTCGTTTGTTTCGCATGCTGTTGTAGCTAAATCATGTATATCGCAAGTATTTGAAGCTAAACCATTTGCTTCGCATGGATTCGAAGATCAGCCTTCTACTTCACATTGATTTGATGCTAAATCATGTGATTCGCATGGATTTGAAGCTTACTCGTTTGTTTCGCATGCTGTTGAAGCTAAATCATGTATATCACAAGTATTTGAAGCTAAACCATTTGTTACGCATGGATTCGGAGATCAGCCTTCTACTTAGCATTGATTTGATGCTAAATCATGTGTTTCGCATGGATTTGAAGCTAACTCGTTTGTTTCGCATGCTGTTGAAGCTAAATCATGTATATCGCAAGTATTTGAAGCTAAACCATTTGATTCCCATGGTTTTGAAGCTAAGCTTTCTACTTCGCATTGATTTGAAGATAAATCATGTGTTTCGCTTGGATTTGAAGATAACTCATTTGTTTCGCATGCTGTTGAAGCTAAATCATGTATATCACAAGTATGTGAAGCTGATCCATTTGTTTCGCATGGATTCGAAGATAAGCCTTCCACTTCGCATTGATTTGATGCTAAATCATGTGTTTCGCATAGATTTGAAGCTAACTCGTTTGTTTCGCATGCTGTTGAAGCTGAATCATGTACATCACAAGTATTTGAAGCTAAACTATTCGTTTCGCATGGATTCGAAGTTAACTCGTTTGTTTCGCATGCAGTTGAAGCTAAATCACGTATATCAGAAGTATTTGCAGCTAAACCATTTGTCTCGCATGGATACGAAGATAAGCCTTCTACTTCGCATTGATTTGAAGCTAAATCATGTGATCCGCATGGATTTGAAGCTTACTCGTTTGTTTCGCATGCTGTTGAAGCTAAATCATGTATATCACAAGTATTTGAAGCTAAACCATTTGTTTCGCATGGATACGAAGATAACCCTTCTACTTCGCATTGATTTGAAGCTAAATCATGTGTTTCGCATGGATTATAAGCTAACTCGTTTGTTTCGCATGCAGTTGAAGCTAAATCGTGTATATCACAAGTATTTGAAGCTAAACCATTTGTTTCGCATGGATTCGAATATAAGCCTTCTACTTCGCATTGATTTTAATCTAAATCATGTGTTTCGCATGGATTTGAAGCTTACTCGTTTGTTTCGCATGCTGTTGAAGCTAAATCATGTATATCACAAGTATTTGAAGCTAAACCATTTGTTTCGCATGGATACGAAGATAACCCTTCTACTTCGCATTGATTTGAGGCTAAATCATGTGTTTCGCATGGATTATAAGCTAACTCGTTTGTTTCGCATGCAGTTGAAGCTAAATCGTGTACATCACAAGTATTTGAAGCTAAACCACTTGTTTCGCATGGATTCGAAGACAAGCCTTCTACTTCGCATTGATTTTAATCTAAATCATGTGTTTCGCATGGATTTGAAGCTAACTCGTTTGTTTCGCATGCAGTTGAAGCTGAATCATGTATATCACAAGTATTTGAAGCTAAACTATTCGTTTCGCATGGATTCGAAGATAAGGCTTCTACTTCGCATTGATTTGAAGCTAAATCATGTGTTTCGCATGGATTATAGGCTAACTCGTTTGTTTCGCATGCAGTTGAAGCTAAATCATGTATATCACAAGTATATGAAGCTGATCCATTTGTTTCGCATGGATTCGAAGATAAGTCTTCTACTTCGCATTGATTTGATGCTAAATCATGTGTTTCGCATGGATTTGAAGCTTACTCATTTGTTTCGCATGCTGTTGAAGCTAAATCATGTATATCACAAGTATTTGAAGCTAAACCATTTGTTTCGCATGGATACGAAGATAACCCTTCTACTTCGCATTGATTTGAAGCTAAATCATGTGTTTCGCATGGATTATAAGCTAACTCGTTTGTTTCGCATGCAGTTGAAGCTAAATCGTGTATATCACAAGTATTTGAAGCTAAACCATTTGTTTCGCATGGATTCGAAGATAAGCCTTCTACTTCGCATTGATTTTAATCTAAATCATGTGTTTCGCATGGATTTGAAGCTAACTCTTTTGTTTCGCATGCTGTTGAAGCTAAATCATATATATCACAAGTATTTGAAGCTACACCATTTGTTTCGCATTTATTCGAAGCTAAGCCTTCTACTTCGCATTGATTTTAATCTAAATCATGTGTTTCGCATGGATTTGAATCTAACTCGTACATTTCGCATGCTGTTGAAGCTAAATCATGTATATCACAAGTATATGAAGCTGATCCATTTGTTTCGCATGGATTCGAAGATAAGCCTTCCACATCGCATTGATTTGATGCTAAATCATGTGTTTCGCATAGATTTGAAGCTAACTCGTTTGTTTCGCATGCTGTTGAAGCTGAATCATGTACATCACAAGTATTTGAAGCTAAACTATTCGTTTCGCATGGATTCGAAGTTAACTCGTTTGTTTCGCATGCAGTTGAAGCTAAATCACGTATATCAGAAGTATTTGCAGCTAAACGATTTGTTTCGCATGGATACGAAGATAAGCCTTCTACTTCGCATTGATTTGAAGCTAAATCATGTGATTCGCATGGATTTGAAGCTAACTCGTTTGTTTCGCATGCTGTTGAAGCTAAATCATGTATATCACAAGTATTTGAAGCTAAACCATTTGTTTCGCATGGATACGAAGATAACCCTTCTACTTCGCATTGATTTGAAGCTAAATCATGTGTTTCGCATGGATTATAAGCTAACTCGTTTGTTTCGCATGCAGTTGAAGCTAAATCGTGTATATCACAAGTATTTGAAGCTAAACCATTTGTTTCGCATGGATTCGAATATAAGCCTTCTACTTCGCATTGATTTTAATCTAAATCATGTGTTTCGCATGGATTTGAAGCTAACTCGTTTGTTTCGCATGCAGTTGAAGCTGAATCATGTATATCACAAGTATTTGAAGCTAAACTATTCGTTTCGCATGGATTCGAAGATAAGCCTTCTACTTCGCATTGATTTGAAGCTAAATCATGTGTTTCGCATGGATTATAAGCTAACTCGTTTGTTTCACATGCAGTTGAAGCTAAATCATGTATATCACAAGTATATGAAGCTGATCCATTTGTTTCGCATGGATTCGAAGATAAGCCTTACACTTCGCATTGATTTGATGCTAAATCATGCGTTTCGCATGGATTTGAAGCTAACTCGTTTGTTTCGCATGCTGTTGAAGCTAAATCATGTATATCACAAGTATTTGAAGCTAAACCATTTGTTTCGCATGGATTCGAAGATAAGCCTTCTACTTCGCATTGATTTGAAGCTAAATCATGTGTTTCGCATGGATTATAAGCTAACTCGTTTGTTTCGCATGCAGTTGAAGCTAAATCGTGTATATCACAAGTACATGAAGCTGATCCATTTGTTTCGCATGGATTCGAAGATAAGCCTTCCACTTCGCATTGATTTGATGCTAAATCATGTGTTTCGCATGGATTTGAAGCTAACTCGTTTGTTTCGCATGCTGTTGAAGCTAACTCAAGTGGATCACAAGTATTTGAAGCTAAACCATTTGCTTCGCATGGATTCGAAGATTAGCCTTCTACTTCGCATTGATTTGATGCTAAATCATGTGTTTCGCATGGATTTTAAGCTAACTCGTTTGTTTCGCATGCTGTTGAAGCTAAATCATGTACATCACATGTATTTGAAGCTAAACCATTTGTATCGCATGGAATCGAAGATAAGCCTCCTACTTCGCATTGATTTGAAGCTAAATCATGTGTTCGCATGGATTTGAAGCTAACTTGTTTGATTCGCGAGCAGTTGAAGCTAAATCAAGTGTATCACAAGTATTTGAAGCTAAACCATTTGCTTCGCATGGATACGAAGATCAGCCTTCCACTTCGCATTGATTTGAAGCTAAATCATGTGTTCCGCATGGATTTTAAACTAACTCGTTTGTTTCGCATGCAGTTGAAGCTAAATCATGTATATCACAAGTATTTGAAGCTAAACTATTCGTTTCGCATGGATTCGTAGATAAGCCTTCCACATCGCATTGATTTGATGCTAAATCATGTGTTTCGCATGGATTTGAAGCTAACTCTTTTGTTTCGCATGCTGTTGAAGCTAAATCATATATATCACAAGTATTTGAAGCTACACCATTTGTTTCGCATTTATTCGAAGCTAAGCCTTCTACTTCGCATTGATTTGAGGCTAAATCATGTGTTCCGCATGGATTTTAAGCTAACTCGTTTGTTTCGCATGCAGTTGAAGCTAAATCATGTATATCACAAGTATTTGAAGCTAAACCATTTGTTTCGCATGGATTCGAAGATAAGCCTTCTACTTCGCATTGATTTGATGCTAAATCATGTGTTTCGCATGGATTTGAAGATAGCTCGTTTGTTTCGCATGCTGTTGAAGCTAAATCATGTATATCACAAGTATTTGAAGCTAAACCATTTGTATCGCATGCGATCGAAGATAAGCCTCCTACTTCGAATTGATTTGATGCTAAATCATGTGTTCCGCATGGATTTTAAGCTAACTCGTTTGTTTCGCATGCAGTTGAAGCTAAATCATGTATATCACAAGTATTTGAAGCTAAACCATTTGTTTCGCATGGATTCGATGATAAGCCTTCTACTTCGCATTGATTTTAATCTAAATCATGTGTTTCGCATGGTTTTGAATCTAACTCGTACATTTCGCATGCTGTTGAAGCTAAATCATGTATATCACAAGTATATGAAGCTGATCCATTTGTTTCGCATGGATTCGAAGATAAGCCTTCCACGTCGCAATGATTTGATGCTAAATCATGTGTTTCGCATAGATTTGAAGCTAACTCGTTTGTTTCGCATGCTGTTGAAGCTGAATCATGTACATCACAAGTATTTGAAGCTAAACTATTCGTTTCGCATGGATTCGAAGTTAACTCGTTTGTTTCGCATGCAGTTGAAGCTAAATCACGTATATCAGAAGTATTTGCAGCTAAACCATTTGTTTCGCATGGATACGAAGATAAGCCTTCTACTTCGCATTGATTTGAAGCTAAATCATGTGTTTCGCATGGATTTGAATCTAACTCGTTTGTTTCGCATGCTGTTGTAGCTAAATCATGTATATCACAAGTATTTGAAGCTAAACCATTTGCTCCGCATGGATTCGAAGATCAGCCTTCTACTTCGCATTGATTTGATGCTAAATCATGTGTTTCGCATGGATTTGAAGCTAACTCGTTTGTTTCGCATGCTGTTGAAGCTAAATCATGTATATCACAAGTATTTGAAGCTAAACCATTTGATTCCCATGGTTTTGAAGCTAAGCTTTCTACTTCGCATTGATTTGAAGATAAATCATGTGTTTCGCTTGGTTTTGAAGGTAACTCGTTTTTTTTGCATGCAGTTGTAGCTAAATCATGTATATCACAAGTATTTGAAGCTAAACCATTTGCTCCGCATGGATTCGAAGATCAGCCTTCTACTTCGCATTGATTTGATGCTAAATCATGTGTTTCGCATGGATTTGAAGCTAACTCGTTTGTTTCGCATGCAGTTGAAGCTGAGTCATGTATATCACAAGTATTTGAAGCTAAACTATTCGTTTCGCATGGATTGGAAGATAAGCCTTCCACTTTGCATTGATTTGATGCTAAATCATGTGTTTCGCATGGATTTGAAGCTAACTCGTTTGTTTCGCATGCTGTTGAAGCTAAATCATGTATATCAAAAGTATTTGAAGCTATATCATACGTTTGGCATGGATTCCAAGATAACCCTACTAATTCGCATTGATTTGAATCTAAATCATGTGTTTCGCATGGATTTGATGCTAACTCGTTTGTTTCGCATGCAGTTGAAGCTGAATCATGTATATCACAAGTATTTGAAGTTAAACTATTCGTTTCGCATGGATTCGAAGATAAGCCTTCCACTTTGCATTGATTTGATGCTAAATCATGTGTTTCGCATGGATTTGAAGCTAACTCGTTTGTTTCGCATGCTGTTGAAGCTAAATCATGTATATCACAAGTATTTGAAGCTAAACTATTTGTATCGGATGGGATCGAAGATAAGCCTCCTACTTCGCATTGATTTGAAGCTAAATCATGTGTTTCGCATGGATTTGAAGCTAACTCGTTTTTATCGCATGCTGTTGAAGCTAAATCATATATATCACAAGTATTTGAAGCTAAACCATTTGTTTCGCATTTATTCGAAGCTAAGCCTTCTACTTCGCATTGATTTGAGGCTAAATCATGTGTTTCGCTTGGTTTTGAAGGTAACTCGTTTTTTTTGCATGCAGTTGTAGCTAAATCATGTATATCACAAGTATTTGCAGCTAAACCATTTGCTCCGCATGGATTCGAAGATCAGCCTTCTACTTCGCATTGATTTGATGCTAAATCATGTGTTTCGCATGGATTTGAAGCTAACTCGTTTGTTTCGCATGCTGTTGAAGCTAAATCATGTATATCACAAGTATTTGAAGCTAAACCATTTGATGCCCATGGTTTTGAAGCTAAGCTTTCTACTTCGCATTGATTTGAAGATAAATCATGTGTTTCGCTTGGATTTGAAGATAACTCATTTGTTTCGCATGCTGTTGAAGCTAAATCATGTATATCACAAGTATTTGAAGCTAAACCATTTGCTCCGCATGGATTCGAAGATCAGCCTTCTACTTCGCATTGATTTGATGCTAAATCATGTGTTTCGCATGGATTTGAAGCTAACTCGTTTGTTTCGCATGCAGTTGAAGCTGAGTCATGTGTATCACAAGTATTTGAAGCTAAACTATTCGTTTCGCATGGATTGGAAGATAAGCCTTCCACTTTGCATTGATTTGATGCTAAATCATGTGTTTCGCATGGATTTGAAGCTAACTCGTTTGTTTCGCATGCTGTTGAAGCTAAATCATGTATATCACAAGTATTTGAAGCTAAACTATTTGTATCGGATGGGATCGAAGATAAGCCTCCTACTTCGCATTGATTTGAAGCTAAATCATGTGTTTCGCATGGATTTGATGCTAACTCGTTTTTATCGCATGCTGTTGAAGCTAAATCATATATATCACAAGTATTTGAAGCTAAACCATTTGTTTCGCATTTATTCGAAGCTAAGCCTTCTACTTCGCATTGATTTGAGGCTAAATCATGTGTTTCGCTTTGTTTTGAAGGTAACTCGTTTTTTTTGCATGCAGTTGTAGCTAAATCATGTATATCACAAGTATTTGCAGCTAAACCATTTGTTTCGCATCGATACGAAGATAACCCTTCTACTTCGCATTGATTTGAAGCTAAATCATGTGTTTCGCATGGATTTGAATCTGACTCGTTTATTTCGCATGCTGTTGAAGCTAAATCGTGTATATCACAAGTATAAGAAGCTATATCATACGTTTCGCATGGATTCCAAGATAACCCTTCTAATTCGCATTGATTTGAATCTAAATCATGTGTTTCGCATGGATTTGAAGCTAACTCGTTTGTTTCGCATGCTGTTGAAGCTAAATCATGTATATCACAAGTATTTGAAACTATATCATTTGTTTCGCATGGATTCGAAGATAACCCTTCTAATTCGCATTGATTTGAGGCTAAATCATGAGTTTCGCTTGGATTTGAAGCTAACTCGTTTTTTTCGCTAGTAGTTGAAGCTAAATCATGCATATCACAAGTATTTGAAGCTAAACCATTTGGTTCGCATTTATTCGAAGCTAAGCCTTCTACTTCGCATTGATTTGAGGCTAAATCATGTGTTTCGCTTGGTTTTGAAGCTAACTCGTTTTTTTCGCATGCAGTTGTATCTAAATCATGTATATCACAAGTATTTGAAGCTAAACCATTTGTTTCGCATGGATTCGAAGATAAGCCTTCTACTTCGCGGTGATTTTAATCTAAATCATGTGTTTCGCAAGGATTTGAAGCTAACTCGTTTGTTTCGGATGCTGTTGAAGCTTAATCATGTATATCACAAGTATTTGAAGCTATATCATTTGTTTCGCATGGATTCGAAGATAACCCTTCTAATTCGCATAGATTTGAGGCTAAATCATGTGTTTCGCTTGGATTTGAAGCTAACTCGTTTTTTTCGCTAGTAGTTGAAGCTAAATCATGCATATCACAAGTATTTGAAGCTAAACCATTTGTTTCGTATGGATTCGAAGATAAGCCTTCTACTTCGCATTGATTTTAATCTAAATCATGTGTTTCGCATGGATTTGAAGCTAACTCGTTTGTTTCGCATGCAGTTGAAGCTGAATCATGTATATCACAAGTATTTGAAGCTAAACTATTCGTTTCGCATGGATTCGAAGATAAGCCTTCTACTTCGCATTGATTTGAAGCTAAATCATGTGTTTCGCATGGATTTGAAGCTAACTCGTTTGTTTCGCATGCTGTTGAAGCTTAATCATGTATATCACAAGTATTTGAAGCTATATCATACGTTTGGCATGGATTCCAAGATAACCCTACTAATTCGCATTGATTTGAATCTAAATCATGTGTTTCGCATAGATTTGAAGCTAACTCGTTTTTTTCGCTAGTAGTTGAAGCTAAATCATGCATATCACAAGTATTTGAAGCTAAACCATTTGGTTCGCATTTATTCAAAGCTAAGCCTTCTACTTCGCATTGATTTGAGGCTAAATCATGTGTTTCGCTTGGTTTTGAAGCTAACTCGTTTTTTTTCGCATGCAGTTGTATCTAAATCATGTATATCACAAGTATTTGTAGCTAAACCATTTGTTTCGCATGGATTCGAAGATAAGCCTTCTACTTCGCATTGATTTTAATCTAAATCATTTGTTTCGCATGGATTTGAAGCTAACTCGTTTGTTTCGCATGCAGTTGCAGCTGAATCATGTATATCACAAGTATTTGAAGCTAAACTATTCGTTTCGCATGGATTCGAAGATAAGCCTTCCACTTCGCATTGATTTGAAGATATATCATGTGTTTCGCTTGGATTTGAATATAACTCATTTGTTTCGCATGCTGTTGAAGCTAACTCAAGTGTATCAAAAGTATTTGAAGCTAAACCATTTGCTTCGCATGGATTCGAAGATCAGCCTCCTACTTCGCATTGATTTGAAGCTAAATCAGTTCTTTCGCATGGATTTGAAGTTAACTCATTTGTTTCGCATGCTGTTGAAGCTAAATCATGTATATCACAAGTATTTGAAGCTAAACCATTTGCTTCGCATGGATTCGAAGATCAGCCTTCTACTTCGCATTGATTTGATGCTAAATCATGTGTTTCGCATGGATTTGAAGCTAACTCGTTTGTTTCGCATGCTATTGAAGCTAAATCATGTATATCATAAGTATTTGAAGCTAAACCATTTGTATCGCATGGGATCGAAGCTAAGCCTTCTACTTCGCATTGATTTGAGGTTAAATCACGTGTTTCGCTTGGTTTTGAAGCTAACTCGTTTGTTTCGCATGCTGTTGAAGCTAAATCATGTATATCATAAGTATTTGAAGCTATATCATACGTTTCGCATGGATTCCAAGATAACCCTCCTAATTCGCATAGATTTGAAGATAAATCATGTGTTTCGCATGGATTTAAAGCTAACTCGTTTGTTTCGCATGCAGTTGAAGCTGAATCATGTATATCACAAGTATTTGAAGCTAAACCATTTGCTTCGCATGGATTCGAAGATCAGCCATCTACTTCGCATTGATTTGATGCTAAATCATGTGTTTCGCATGGATTTCATGCTAACTCGTCTGTTTCGCTTGCTGTTGAAGCAAAATCATGTATATAACCAGTATTTGAAGCTATATCATACGTTTCGCATGCATTCCAAGATAACCCTTCTAATTCGCATTGATTTGAAGATAAATCATGTGTTTCGCTTGGATTTGAAGATAACTCGATTGTTTCGCATGCTGTTGAAGCTAAATCATGTATATCACAAGTATTTGAAGCTAAACCATTTGTTACGCATGGATTCGGAGATCAGCCTTCTACTTAGCATTGATTTGATGCTAAATCATGTGTTTCGCTTGGTTTTGAAGCTATCTCGTTTGTTTCGCATGCTGTTGAAGCTAAATCATGTATATCACAAGTATTTGAAGCTAAACTATTCGTTTCGCATGGATTCGAAGATAAGCCTTCCACTTCGCATTGATTTGATGCTAAATCTTGTGTTTCGCAAGGATTTGAAGCTAACTCGTTTGTTGCGCATGCTGTTGAAGCTAACTCAAGTGTATCACAAGTATTTGAAGCTAAACCATTTGCTTCGCATGGATTCGAAGATCAGCCTTCTACTTGCATTGATTTGAAGCTAAATCATGCGTTCCGCATGGCTTTTAAGCTAACTCGTTTGTTTCGCATGCAGTTGAAGCTAAATCATGTATATCACAAGTATTTGAAGCTAAACCATTTGTTTCGCATGGATTCGAAGATAAGCATTCTACTTCGCCGTGATTTTAATCTAAATCATGTGTTTCGCAAGGATTTGAAGCTTACTCGTTTGTTTCGCATGCTGTTGAAGCTAAATCATGTATATCACAAGTATTTGAAGCTAAACCATTTGTTTCGCATGGAAACGAAGATAACCCTTCTACTTCGCATTGATTTGAAGCTAAATCATGTGTTTCGCATGGATTATAAGCTAACTCGTTTGTTTCGCATGCAGTTGAAGCTAAATCGTGTATATCACAAGTATTTGAAGCTAAACCATTTGTTTCGCATGGATTCGAATATAAGCCTTCTACTTCGCATTGATTTTAATCTAAATCATGTGTTTCGCATGGGTTTGAAGCTTACTCGTTTGTTTCGCATGCTGTTGAAGCTAAATCATGTATATCACAAGTATTTGAAGCTAAACCATTTGTTTCGCATGGATACGAAGATAACCCTTCTACTTCGCATTGATTTGATGCTAAATCATGTGTTTCGCATGGATTTCATGCTAACTCGTCTGTTTCGCTTGCTGTTGAAGCTAAATCATGTATATAACAAGTATTTGAAGCTATATCATACGTTTCGCATGCATTCCAAGATAACCCTTCTAATTCGCATTGATTTGAAGATAAATCATGTGTTTCGCTTGGATTTGAAGATAACTCGATTGTTTCGCATGCTGTTGAAGCTAAATCATGTATATCACAAGTATTTGAAGCTAAACCATTTGTTACGCATGGATTCGGAGATCAGCCTTCTACTTAGCATTGATTTGATGCTAAATCATGTGTTTCGCTTGGTTTTGAAGCTATCTCGTTTGTTTCGCATGCTGTTGAAGCTAAATCATGTATATCACAAGTATTTGAAGCTAAACCATTTGTTTCGCATTTATTCGAAGCTAAGCCTTCTACTTCGCATTGATTTGAGGCTAAATCATGTGTTCGCTTGGTTTTGAAGCTAACTCGTTTTTTTTCGCATGCAGTTGTAGCTAAATCATGTATATCACAAGAATTTGAAGCTAAACCATTTGTTTCGCATGGATTCGAAGATAAGCCTTCTACTTCGTTTTGATTTTAATCTAAATCATGTGTTTCGCATGGATTTAAAGCAAACTCGTTTGTTTCGCATGCAGTTGAAGCTGAATCATGTATATCACAAGTATTTGAAGCTAAACTATTCGTTTCGCATGGATTCGAAGATAAGCCTTCCACTTCGCATTGATTTGATGCTAAATCATGTGTTTCGCAAGGATTTGAAGCTAACTCGTTTGTTGCGCATGCTGTTGAAGCTAACTCAAGTGTATCACAAGTATTTGAAGCTAAACCATTTGCTTCGCATGGATTCGAAGATCAGCCTTCTACTTCGCATTGATTTGAAGCTAAATCATGTGTTCCGCATGGATTTTAAGCTCACTCGTTTGTTTCGCATGCTGTTGAAGCTAAATCATGTATATCATAAGTATTTGAAGCTATATCATACGTTTCGCATGGATTCCAAGATAACCCTCCTAATTCGCATAGATTTGAAGATAAATCATGTGTTTCGCTTGGATTTGAATGTAACTCATCTGTTTCGCATGCTGTTGAAGCTAAATCATGTATATCACAAGTATTTGAAGCTAAACCATTTGCTTCGCATGGATTCGAAGATCAGCCTTCTACTTCGCATTGATTTGATGCTAAATCATGTGTTTCGCATGGATTTCATGCTAACTCGTCTGTTTCGCTTGCTGTTGAAGCTAAATCATGTATATCACAAGTATTTGAAGCTATATCATACGTTTCGCATGCATTCCAAGATAACCCTTCTAATTCGCATTGATTTGAAGATAAATCATGTGTTTCGCTTGGATTTGAAGATAACTCGATTGTTTCGCATGCTGTTGAAGCTAAATCATGTATATCACAAGTATTTGAAGCTAAACCATTTGATTCCCTTGGTTTTGAAGCTAAGCTTTCTACTTCGCATTGATTTGAAGATAAATCATGTGTTTCGCTTGGATTTGAAGATAACTCATTTGTTTCGCATGCTGTTGAAGCTAAATCATGTATATCACAAGTATTTGAAGCTAAACCATTTGCTTCGCATGGATTCGAAGATCAGCCTTCTACTTCGCATTGATTTGATGCTAAATCATGTGTTTCGCATGGATTTGAAGCTAACTCGTTTGTTTCGCATGCTGTTGAAGCTAAATCATGTATATCACAAGTATTTGAAGCTATATCATACGTTTCGCATGGATTCCAAGAAAACCCTTCTAATTCGCATTGATTTGAAGCTAAATCATGTGTTTCGCATGGATTTGAATCTAACTCGTTTGTTTCGCATGCTGTTGAAGCTAAATCATGTATATCACAAGTATTTGAAGCTATATCATACGTTTCGCATGGATTCCAAGATAACCCTCGTAATTCGCATAGATTTGAAGATAAATCATGTGTTTCGATTGGATTTGAATATAACTCATTTGTTTCGCATGCTGTTGAAGCTAAATCATGTATATCACAAGTATTTGAAGCTAAACCATTTGCTTCGCATGGATTCGAAGATCAGCCTTCTACTTGCATTGATTTGAAGCTAAATCATGCGTTCCGCATGGCTTTTAAGCTAACTCGTTTGTTTCGCATGCAGTTGAAGCTAAATCATGTATATCACAAGTATTTGAAGCTAAACCATTTGTTTCGCATGGATTCGAAGATAAGCCTTCTACTTCGCCGTGATTTTAATCTAAATCATGTGTTTCGCAAGGATTTGAAGCTAACTCGTTTGTTTCGGATGCTGTTGAAGCTAAATCATGTATATCACAAGTATTTGAAGCTATATCATACGTTTCGCATGGATTCCAAGATAACCCTCCTAATTCGCATAGATTTGAAGATAAATCATGTGTTTCGATTGGATTTGAATATAACTCATTTGTTTCGCATGCTGTTGAAGCTAAATCATGTATATCACAAGTATTTGAAGCTAAACCATTTGTTTCGCATTTATTCGAAAGCTAAGCCTTCTACTTCGCATTGATTTGAGGCTAAATCATGTGTTTCGCTTGGTTTTGAAGCTAACTCGTTTTTTTCGCATGCTGTTGAAGCTAAATCATTTATATCACAAGTATTTGAAGCTATATCATACGTTTCGCATGGATTCCAGGACAACCCTTCTAATTCGCAATGATTTGAAGCTAAATCATGTGTTTCGCATGGATTTGAAGCTAACTCGATTGTTTCGCATGCTGTTGAAGCTAAATCATATATATCACAAGTATTTGAAGCTAAACCATTTGTTTCGGATTTATTCGAAGCTAAGCCTTCTACTTCGCATTGATTTGAGGCTAGATCATGTGTTTCGCTTGGTTTTGAAGCTAACTCGTTTGTTTCGCATGCTGTTGAAGCTAAATCATGTATATCATAAGTATTCGAAGCTATATCATACGTTTCGCATGGATTCCAAGATAACCCTCCTAATTCGCATAGATTTGAAGATAAATCATGTGTTTCGCTTGGATTTGAATGTAACTCATCTGTTTCGCATGCTGTTGAAGCTAAATCATGTATATCATAAGTATTTGAAGCTAAACCATTTGCTTCGCATGGATTCGAAGATCAGCCTTCTACTTCGCATTGATTTGATGCTAAATCATGTGTTTCGCATGGATTTCATGCTAACTCGTCTGTTTCGCTTGCTGTTGAAGCTAAATCATGTATATCACAAGTATTTGAAGCTATATCATACGTCTCGCATGCATTCCAAGATAACCCTTCTGATTCGCATTGATTTGAAGATAAATCATGTGTTTCGCTTGGATTTGAAGATAACTCGATTGTTTCGCATGCTGTTGAAGCTAAATCATGTATATCACAAGTATTTGAAGCTAAACCATTTGATTCCCTTGGTTTTGAAGCTAAGCTTTCTACTTCGCATTGATTTGAAGATAAATCATGTGTTTCGCTTGGATTTGAAGATAACTCATTTGTTTCGCATGCTGTTGAAGCTAAATCATGTATATCACAAGTATTTGAAGCTAAACCATTTGCTTCGCATGGATTCGAAGATCAGCCTTCTACTTCGCATTGATTTGATGCTAAATCATGTGTTTCGCATGGATTTGAAGCTAACTCGTTTGTTTCGCATGCTGTTGAAGCTAAATCATGTATATCACAAGTATTTGAAGCTATATCATACGTTTCGCATGGATTCCAAGAAAACCCTTCTAATTCGCATTGATTTGAAGCTAAATCATGTGTTTCGCATGGATTTGAATCTAACTCGTTTGTTTCGCATGCTGTTGAAGCTAAATCATGTATATCACAAGTATTTGAAGCTATATCATACGTTTCGCATGGATTCCAAGATAACCCTCCTAATTCGCATAGATTTGAAGATAAATCATGTGTTTCGATTGGATTTGAATATAACTCATTTGTTTCGCATGCTGTTGAAGCTAAATCATGTATATCACAAGTATTTGAAGCTAAACCATTTGCTTCGCATGGATTCGAAGATCAGCCTTCTACTTGCATTGATTTGAAGCTAAATCATGTGTTCCGCATGGCTTTTAAGCTAACTCGTTTGTTTCGCATGCAGTTGAAGCTAAATCATGTATATCACAAGTATTTGAAGCTAAACCATTTGTTTCGCATGGATTCGAAGATAAGCCTTCTACTTCGCGGTGATTTTAATCTAAATCATGTGTTTCGCAAGGATTTGAAGCTAACTCATTTGTTTCGCATGCTGTTGAAGCTAAATCATGTATATCATAAGTATTTGAAGCTATATCATACGTTTCGCATGGATTCCAAGATAACCCTCCTAATTCGCATAGATTTGAAGATAAATCATGTGTTTCGCATGGATTTAAAGCTAACTCGTTTGTTCCGCATGCAGTTGAAGCTGAATCATGTATATCACAAGTATTTGAAGCTAAACCATTTGCTTCGCATGGATTCGAAGATCAGCCATCTACTTCGCATTGATTTGATGCTAAATCATGTGTTTCGCATGGATTTCATGCTAACTCGTCTGTTTCGCTTGCTGTTGAAGCAAAATCATGTATATAACAAGTATTTGAAGCTATATCATACGTTTCGCATGCATTCCAAGATAACCCTTCTAATTCGCATTGATTTGAAGATAAATCATGTGTTTCGCTTGGATTTGAAGATAACTCGATTGTTTCGCATGCTGTTGAAGCTAAATCATGTATATCACAAGTATTTGAAGCTAAAACATTTGTTACGCATGGATTCGGAGATCAGCCTTCTACTTAGCATTGATTTGATGCTAAATCATGTGTTTCGCTTGGTTTTGAAGCTATCTCGTTTGTTTCGCATGCTGTTGAAGCTAAATCATGTATATCACAAGTATTTGAAGCTAAACCATTTGTTTCGCATTTATTCGAAGCTAAGCCTTCTACTTCGCATTGATTTGAGGCTAAATCATGTGTTTCGCTTGGTTTTGAAGCTAACTCTTTTTTTTTCGCATGCAGTTGTAGCTAAATCATGTATATCACAAGTATTTGAAGCTAAACCATTTGTTTCGCATGGATTCGAAGATAAGCCTTCTACTTCGTATTGATTTTAATCTAAATCATGTGTTTCGCATGGATTTAAAGCAAACGCGTTTGTTTCGCATGCAGTTGAAGCTGAATCATGTATATCACAAGTATTTGAAGCTAAACTATTCGTTTCGCATGGATTCGAAGATAAGCCTTCCACTTCGCATTGATTTGATGCTAAATCATGTGTTTCGCAAGGATTTGAAGCTAACTCGTTTGTTGCGCATGCTGTTGAAGCTAACTCAAGTGTATCACAAGTATTTGAAGCTAAACCATTTGCTTCGCATGGATTCGAAGATCAGCCTTCTACTTCGCATTGATTTGAAGCTAAATCATGTGTTCCGCATGGATTTTAAGCTAACTCGTTTGTTTCGCATGCAGTTGAAGCTAAATCATGTATATCACAAGTATTTGAAGCTAAACCATTTGATTCCCTTGGTTTTGAAGCTAAGCTTTCTACTTCGCATTGATTTGAAGATAAATCATGTGTTTCGCTTGGATTTGAAGATAACTCATTTGTTTCGCACGCTGTTGAAGCTAAATCATGTATATCACAAGTATTTGAAGCTAAACCATTTGCTTCGCATGGATTCGAAGATCAGCCTTCTACTTCGCATTGATTTGATGCTAAATCATGTGTTTCGCATGGATTTGAAGCTAACTCGTTTGTTTCGCATGCTGTTGAAGCTAAATCATGTATATCACAAGTATTTGAAGCTATATCATACGTTTCGCATGGATTCCAAGAAAACCCTTCTAATTCGCATTGATTTGAAGCTCAATCATGTGTTTCGCATGGATTTGAATCTAACTCGTTTGTTTCGCATGCTGTTGAAGCTAAATCATGTATATCACAAGTATTTGAAGCTATATCATACGTTTCGCATGGATTCCAAGATAACCCTCCTAATTCGCATAGATTTGAAGATAAATCATGTGTTTCGCTTGGATTTGAATGTAACTCATCTGTTTCGCATGCTGTTGAAGCTAAATAATGTATATCACAAGTATTTGAAGCTAAACCATTTGCTTCGCATGGATTCGAAGATCAGCCTTCTACTTGCATTGATTTGAAGCTAAATCATGCGTTCCGCATGGCTTTTAAGCTAACTCGTTTGTTTCGCATGCAGTTGAAGCTAAATCATGTATATCACAAGTATTTGAAGCTAAACCATTTGTTTCGCATGGATTCGAAGATAAGCCTTCTACTTCGCCGTGATTTTAATCTAAATCATGTGTTTCGCAAGGATTTGAAGCTAACTCGTTTGTTTCGGATGCTGTTGAAGCTAAATCATGTATATCACAAGTATTTGAAGCTAAACCATTTGTTTCGCATTTATTCGAAAGCTAAGCCTACTACTTCGCATTGATTTGAGGCTAAATCATGTGTTTCGCATGGATTTGAAGCTAACTCGTTTGTTTCGCATGCTGTTGAAGCTAAATCATATATATCACAAGTATTTGAAGCTAAACCATTTGTTTCGCATTTATTCGAAAGCTAAGCCTACTACTTCGCATTGATTTGAGGCTAAATCATGTGTTTCGCTAGGTTTTGAAGCTAACTCGTTTTTTTCGCATGCTGTTGAAGCTAAATCATGTATATCACAAGTATTTGAAGCTATATCATACGTTTCGCATGGATTCCAAGACAACCCTTCTAATTCGCATTGATTTGAAGCTAAATCATGTGTTTCGCATGGATTTGAAGCTAACTCGTTTTTTTCGCATGCAGTTGTAGCTAAATCATGTATATCACAAGTATTTGAAGCTAAACCATTTGTTTCGCATGCATTCGAAGATAAGCCTTCCACTTCGCATTGATTTGATGCTAAATCATGTGTTTCGCAAGGATTTGAAGCTAACTCGTTTTTTTCGCATGCTGTTGAAGCTAACTCAAGTGTATCAAAAGTATTTGAAGCTAAACCATTTGCTTCGCATGGATTCGAAGATCAGCCTCCTACTTCGCATTGAGTTGAAGCTAAATCAGTTCTTTCGCATGGATTTGAAGATAACTCATTTGTTTCGCATGCTGTTGTAGCTAAATCATGTATATCACAAGTATTTGAAGCTAAACCATTTGCTTCGCATGGATTCGAAGATCAGCCTTCTACTTCGCATTGATTTGATGCTAAATCATGTGTTTCGCATGGATTTGAAGCTAACTCGTTTGTTTCGCATGCTATTGAAGCTAAATCATGTATATCACAAGTATTTGAAGCTATATAATACGTTTCGCATGGATGCCAAGATAACCCTTCTAATTCGCATTGATTTGAAGCTAAATCATGTGTTTCGCATGGATTTGAAGCTAACTCGTTTGTTTCGCATGCTGTTGAAGCTAAATCATGTATATCACAAGTATTTGAAGCTAAACCATTTGTTACGCATGGATTCGAAGATCAGCCTTCTACTTCGCATTGATTTGATGCTAAATCATGTGTTTCGCATGGATTTGAAGCTAACTCGTTTGTTTCGCATGCTGTTGAAGCTAAATCATGTATATCACAAGTATTTGAAGCTAAACCATTTGTATCGCATGGGATCGAAGATAAGCCTCCTACTTCGCATTGATTTGAAGCTAAATCATGTGTTTCGCTAGGTTTTGAAGCTAACTCGTTTTTTTCGCATGCTGTTGAAGCTAAATCATGTATATCACAAGTATTTGAAGCTATATCATACGTTTCGCATGGATTCCAAGACAACCCTTCTAATTCGCATTGATTTGATGCTAAATCATGTGTTTCGCAAGGATTTGAAGCTAACTAGTTTGTTTCGCATGCTGTTGAAGCTAACTCAAGTGTATCACAAGTATTTGAAGCTAAACCATTTGCTTCGCATGGATTCGAAGATCAGCCTTCTACTTCGCATTAATTTGATGCTAAATCATGTGTTTCGCATGGATTTGAAGCTAACTCGTTTGTTTCGCATGCTGTTGAAGCTAAATCATGTATATCACAAGTATTTGAAGCTATATAATACGTTTCGCATGGATTCCAAGATAACCCTTCTAATTCGCATTGATTTGAAGCTAAATCATGTGTTTCGCATGGATTTGAAGCTAACTCGTTTGTTTCGCATGCTGTTGAAGCTAAATCATGTATATCACAAGTATTTGAAGCTATATCATACGTTTCGCATGGATTCCAAGATAACCCTCCTAATTCGCATAGATTTGAAGATAAATCATGTGTTTCGATTGGATTTGAATATAACTCATTTGTTTCGCATGCTGTTGAAGCTAAATCATGTATATCACAAGTATTTGAAGCTAAACCATTTGCTTCGCATGGATTCGAAGATCAGCCTTCTACTTGCATTGATTTGAAGCTAAATCATGCGTTCCGCATGGATTTGAAGCTAACTCGATTGTTTCGCATGCTGTTGAAGCTAACTCATGTATATCACAAGTATTTGAAGCTAAACCATTTGTTACGCATGGATTCGAAGATCAGCCTTCTACTTAGCATTGATTTGATGCTAAATCATGTGTTTCGCATGGATTTGAAGCTAACTCGTTTGTTTCGCATGCTGTTGAAGCTAAATCATATATATCACAAGTATTTGAAGCTAAACCATTTGTTTCGCATTTATTCGAAAGCTAAGCCTACTACTTCGCATTGATTTGAGGCTAAATCATGTGTTTCGCTAGGTTTTGAAGCTAACTCGTTTTTTTCGCATGCTGTTGAAGCTAAATCATGTATATCACAAGTATTTGAAGCTATATCATACGTTTCGCATGGATTCCAAGACAACCCTTCTAATTCGCATTGATTTGAAGCTAAATCATGTGTTTCGCATGGATTTGAAGCTAACTCGTTTTTTTCGCATGCAGTTGTAGCTAAATCATGTATATCACAAGTATTTGAAGCTAAACCATTTGTTTCGCATGGATTCGAAGATAAGACTTCTACTTCGCATTGATTTTAATCTAAATCATGTGTTTCGCATGGATTTAAAGCTAACTCGTTTGTTTCGCATGCAGTTGAAGCTGAATCATGTATATCACAAGTATTTGAAGCTAAACTATTCGTTTCGCATGGATTCGAAGATAAGCCTTCCACTTCGCATTGATTTGATGCTAAATCATGTGTTTCGCATGGATTTCATGCTAACTCGTCTGTTTCGCATGCTGTTGAAGCTAAATCATTAATATCACAAGTATTTGAAGCTATATCATACGTTTCGCATGCATTCCAAGATAACCCTTCTAATTCGCATTGATTTGAAGATAAATCATGTGTTTCGCTTGGATTTGAAGATAACTCGATTGTTTCGCATGCTGTTGAAACTAAATCATGTATATCACAAGTATTTGAAGCTAAACCATTTGCTTCGCATGAATTCGATGATCAGCCTTCTACTTCGCATTGATTTGATGCTAAATCATGTGTTTCGAATGGATTTCATGCTAACTCGTCTGTTTCGCATGCTGTTGAAGCTAAATCATGTATATCACAAGTATTTGAAGCTATATCATACGTTTCGCATGCATTCCAAGATAACCCTTCTAATTCGCATTGATTTGAAGATAAATCATGTGTTTCGCTTGGATTTGAAGATAACTCGATTGTTTCGCATGCTGTTGAAGCTAAATCATGTATATCACAAGTATTTGAAGCTAAACCATTTGTTTCGCATTTATTCGAAGCTAAGCCTTCTACTTCGCATTGATTTGAGGCTAAATCATGTGTTTCGCTTGGTTTTGAAGCTAACTCGTTTTTTTTCGCATGCAGTTGTAGCTAAATCATGTATATCACAAGTATTTGAAGCTAAACCATTTGTTTCGCATGGATTCGAAGATAAGCCTTCTACTTCATATTGATTTTAATCTAAATCATGTGTTTCGCATGGATTTAAAGCTAACTCGTTTGTTTCGCATGCAGTTGAAGCTGAATCATGTATATCACAAGTATTTGAAGCTAAACTATTCGTTTCAGATGGATTCGAAGATAAGCCTTCCACTTCGCATTGATTTGATGCTAAATCATGTGTTTCGCAAGGATTTGAAGCTAACTCGTTTGTTTCGCATGCTGTTGAAGCTAACTCAAGTGTATCACAAGTATTTGAAGCTAAACCATTTGCTTCGCATGGATTCGAAGATCAGCCTTCTACTTCGCATTAATTTGATGCTAAATCATGTGTTTCGCATGGATTTGAAGCTAACTCGTTTGTTTCGCATGCTGTTGAAGCTAAATCATGTATATCACAAGTATTTGAAGCTATATAATACGTTTCGCATGGATTCCAAGATAACCCTTCTAATTCGCATTGATTTGAAGCTAAATCATGTGTTTCGCATGGATTTGAAGCTAACTCGTTTGTTTCGCATGCTGTTGAAGCTAAATCATGTATATCACAAGTATTTGAAGCTATATCATACGTTTCGCATGGATTCCAAGATAACCCTCCTAATTCGCATAGATTTGAAGATAAATCATGTGTTTCGATTGGATTTGAATATAACTCATTTGTTTCGCATGCTGTTGAAGCTAAATCATGTATATCACAAGTATTTGAAGCTAAACCATTTGCTTCGCATGGATTCGAAGATCAGCCTTCTACTTGCATTGATTTGAAGCTAAATCATGTGTTCCGCATGGCTTTTAAGCTAACTCGTTTGTTTCGCATGCAGTTGAAGCTAAATCATGTATATCACAAGTATTTGAAGCTAAACCATTTGTTTCGCATGGATTCGAAGATAAGCCTTCTACTTCGCCGTGATTTTAATCTAAATCATGTGTTTCGCAAGGATTTGAAGCTAACTCGTTTGTTTCGGATGCTGTTGAAGCTAAATCATGTATATCACAAGTATTTGAAGCTATATCATACGTTTCGCATGGATTCCAAGATAACCCTCCTAATTCGCATAGATTTGAAGATAAATCATGTGTTTCGCTTGGATTTGAATATAACTCATTTGTTTCGCATGCTGTTGAAGCTAAATCATGTATATCACAAGTATTTGAAGCTAAACCATTTGTTTGCATTTATTCGAAAGCTAAGCCTTCTACTTCGCATTGTTTTGAGGCTAAATCATGTGTTTCGCTAGGATTTGAAGCTAACTCGTTTTTTTCGCATGCTGTTGAAGCTAAATCATGTATATCACAAGTATTTGAAGCTATATCATACGTTTCGCATGGATTCCAAGATAACCCTTCTAATTCGCATTGATTTGAAGCTAAATCATGTGTTTCGCATGGATTTGAAGCTAACTCGATTGTTTCGCATGGTGTTGAAGCTAAATCATGTATATCACAAGTATTTGAAGCTAAACCATTTGTTACGCATGGATTCGAAGATCAGCCTTCTACTTAGCATTGATTTGTTGCTAAATCATGTGTTTCGCATGGATTTGAAACTAACTCGTTTGTTTCGCATGCTGTTGAAGCTAAATCATGTATATCACAAGTATTTGAATCTAAACCATTTGTTTCGCATTTATTCGAAGATAAGCCATCTACTTCGCATTGATTTGAGGCTAAATCATGTGTTTCGCTTGGTTTTGAAGCTAACTCGTTTTTTTCGCATGCAGTTGTAGCTAAATCATGTATATCACAAGTATTTGAAGCTAAACCATTTGTTTCGCATGGATTCGAAGATAAGCCTTCTACTTCGCATTGATTTTAATCTAAATCATGTGTTTCGCATGGATTTAAAGCTAACTCGTTTGTTTCGCATGCAGTTGAAGCTGAATCATGTATATCACAAGTATTTGAAACTAAACTATTCGTTTCGCATGGATTCGAAGATAAGCCTTCCACTTCGCATTGATTTAATGCTAAATCATGTGTTTCGCAAGGATTTGAAGCTAACTCGTTTGTTTCGCATGCTGTTGAAGCTAACTCAAGTGTATCAAAAGTATTTGAAGCTAAACCATTTGCTTCGCATGGATTCGAAGATCAGCCTTCTACTTCGCATTGATTTGAAGCTAAATCATGTGTTCCGCATGGATTTTAAGCAAACTCGTTTGTTTCGCATGCAGTTGAAGCTAAATCATGTATATCACAAGTATTTGAAGCTATACCATTTGATTCCCATGGTTTTGAAGCTAAGCTTTCTACTTCGCATTGATTTGAAGATAAATCATGTGTTTCGCTTGGATTTGAGGATAACTCATTTGTTTCGCATGCTGTTGAAGCTAAATCATGTATATCACAAGTATTTGAAGCTAAACCATTTGCTTCGCATGGATTCGAAGATCAGCCTTCTACTTCGCATTAATTTGATGCTAAATCATGTGTTTCGCATGGATTTGAAGCTAACTCGTTTGTTTCGCATGCTGTTGAAGCTAAATCATGTATATCACAAGTATAAGAAGCTAATCCATTTGTTTCGCATTTATTCGAAGCTAAGCCTTCTACTTCGCATTGATTTGAGGCTAAATCATGTGTTTCGCTTGGTTTTGAAGCTAACTCGTTTTTTTCGCATGCAGTTGTAGCTAAATCATGTATATCACAAGTATTTTAAGCTAAACCATTTGTTTCGCATGGATTCGAAGATAAGCCCTCTACTTCGCATTGATTTTAATCTAAATCATGTGTTTCGCATGGATTTAAAGCTAACTCGTTTGTTTCTCATGCAGTTGAAGCTGAATCATATATATCACAAGTATTTGAAGCTAAACCATTTGTTTCGCATTTATTCGAAGCTAAGCCTTCTACTTCGCATTGATTTGAGGCTAAATCATGTGTTTCGCTTGGTTTTGAAGCTAACTCGTTTGTTTCGCATGCTGTTGAAGCTAAATCATGTATATCACAAGTATTTGAAGCTAAACCATTTGTATAGCATGGGATCAAAGATAAGCCTCCTACTTCGCATTGATTTGAAGCTAAATCATGTGTTTCGCATGGATTTGAAGCTAACTCGTTTGTTTCGCATGCTGTTGAAGCTAAATCATATATATCACAAGTATTTTAAGCTAAACCATTTGTTTCGCATTTATTCGAAGCTAAGCCTTCTACTTCGCATTGATTTGAGGCTAAATCATGCGTTTCGTTGGTTTTGAAGCTAACTCGTTTGTTTCGCATTCTGTTGAAGCTAAATCATGTATATCACAAGTATTTGAAGCTATATCATACGTTTCGCATGGATTCCAAGATAACCCTCCTAATTCGCATAGATTTGAAGATAAATCATGTGTTTCGCTTGGATTTGAATATAACTCATTTGTTTCGCATGCTGTTGAAGCTAAATCATGTATATCACAAGTATTTGAAGCTAAACCATTTGCTTCGCATGGATTCGAAGATCAGTCTTCTACTTCGCATTGATTTGATGCTAAATCATGTGTTTCGCATGGATTTGAAGCTAACTCGTTTGTTTCGCATGCTGTTGAAGCTAAATCATGTATATCACAAGTATATGAAGCTATATCATACGTTTCGCATGGATTCCAAGATAACCCTTCTAATTCGCATTGACTTGAATCTACATCATGTGTTTCGCATGGATTTGAAGCTAACTCGTTTGTTTCGCATGCTGTTGAAGCTAAATCATGTATATCACAAGTATTTGAAGCTAAACTATTCGTTTCGCATGGATTCGAAGATAAGCCTTCCACTTCGCATTGATTTGAAGATAAGTCATGTGTTTCGCTTGGATTTGAATATAACTCATTTGTTTCGTATGCTGTTGAAGCTAACTCAATTGTATCAAAAGTATTTGAAGCTAAACCATTTGCTTCGCATGGATTCGAAGATCAGCTATCTACTTCGCATTTATTTGAAGCTAAATCATGTGTTCCGCATGGATTTTAAGCTAACTCGTTTGTTTCGCATGCAGTTGAAGCTAAATCATGTATATCACAAGTATTTGAAGTTAAACCATTTGATTCCCATGGTTTTGAAGCTAAGCTTTCCACTTCGCATTGATTTGATGCTAAATCATGTGTTTCGCAAGGATTTGAAGCTAACTCGTTTGTTTCGCATGATGTTGAAGCTAACTCAAGTGTATCAAAAGTATTTGAAGCTAAACCATTTGTTACGCATGGATTCGAAGATCAGCCTTCTAGTTAGCATTGATTTGAAGCTAAATCATGTGTTCCGCTTGGATTTGAAGCTAACTCGTTTGTTTCTCATGCTGTTGAAGCTAAATCATGTATATCACAAGTATTTGAATCTAAACCATTTGTTTCGCATTTATTCGAAGATAAGCCATCTACTTCGCATTGATTTGAGGCTAAATCATGTGTTTCGCTTGGTTTTGAAGCTAACTCGTTTTTTTCGCATGCAGTTGTAGCTAAATCATGTATATCACAAGTATTTGCAGCTAAACCATTTGTTACGCATGGATTCGAAGATCAGCCTTCTACTTCGCATTGATTTGAAGCTAAATCATCTGTTTCGCATGGACTTGAAGCTATCTCGTTTGTTTCGCATGCTGTTGTAGCTAAATCATATATGTCACAAGTATTTGAAGCTAAACCATTTGTTTCGCATTTATTCGAAAGCTAAGCCTTCTACTTCGCATTGATTTGAGGCTAAATCATGTGTTTCGCTTGGTTTTGAAGCTAACTCGTTTTTTTCGCATGCTGTTGAAGCAAAATCATGTATATCAGAAGTATTTGAAGCTATATCATACGTTTCGCATGGATTCCAAGACAACCATTCTAATTCGCATTGATTTGAAGCTAAATCATGTGTTTCGCATGGATTTGAAGCTCACTCGATTGTTTCGCATGGTGTTGAAGCTAAATCATGTATATCACAAGTATTTGAAGCTAAACCATTTGTTACGCATGGATTCGAAGATCAGCCTTCTACTTAGCATTGATTTGATGCTAAATCATGTGTTTCGCATGGATTTGAAGCTAACTCGTTTGTTTCGCATGCTGTTGAAGCTAAATCATGTATATCACAAGTATTTGAATCTAAACCATTTGTTTCGCATTTATTCGAAGATAAGCCATCTACTTCGCATTGATTTGAGGCTAAATCATGTGTTTCGCTTGGTTTTGAAGCTAACTCGTTTTTTTCGCATGCAGTTGTAGCTAAATCATGTATATCACAAGTATTTGAAGCTAAACCATTTGTTTCGCAAGGATTCGAAGATAAGCCTTCTACTTCGCATTGATTTGATGCTAAATCATGTGTTTCGCAAGGATTTGAAGCTAACTCGTTTGTTTCGCATGCTGTTGAAACTAACTCAAGTGTATCAAAAGTATTTGAAGCTAAACCATTTGCTTCGCATGGATTCGAAGATCAGCCTTCTACTTCGCATTGATTTGAAGCTAAAACATGTGTTCCGCATGGATTTGAAGCTAACTCGTTTGTTTCGCATGCTGTTGAAGCTAAATCATGTATATCACAAGTATTTGCAGCTAAACCATTTGTTACGCATGGATTCGAAGATCAGCCTTCTACTTCGCATTGATTTGAAGCTAAATCATCTGTTTCGCATGGACTTGAAGCTATCTCGTTTGTTTCGCATGCTGTTGTAGCTAAATCATATATATCACAAGTATTTGAAGCTAAACCATTTGTTTCGCATTTATTCGAAAGCTAAGCCTTCTACTTCGCATTGATTTGAGGCTAAATCATGTGTTTCGCTTGGTTTTGAAGCTAACTCGTTTTTTCGCATGCTGTTGAAGCAAAATCATGTATATCAGAAGTATTTGAAGCTATATCCTACGTTTCGCATGGATTCCAAGACAACCATTCTAATTCGCATTGATTTGAAGCTAAATCATGTGTTTCGCATGGATTTGAGGCTAACTCGATTGTTTGGCATGGTGTTGAAGCTAAATCATGTATATCACAAGTATTTGAAGATAAACCATTTGTTACGCATGGATTCGAAGATCAGCCTTCTACTTAGCATTGATTTGATGCTAAATCATGTGTTCCGCATGGCTTTTAAGCTAACTCGTTTGTTTCGCATGCTGTTGAAACTAACTCAAGTGTATCAAAAGTATTTGAAGCTAAACCATTTGCTTCGCATGGATTCGAAGATCAGCCTTCTACTTCGCATTGATTTGAAGCTAAAACATGTGTTCCGCATGGATTTGAAGCTAACTCGTTTGTTTCGCATGCTGTTGAAGCTAAATCATGTATATCACAAGTATTTGCAGCTAAACCATTTGTTACGCATGGATTCGAAGATCAGCCTTCTACTTCGCATTGATTTGAAGCTAAATCATCTGTTTCGCATGGACTTGAAGCTATCTCGTTTGTTTCGCATGCTGTTGTAGCTAAATCATATATATCACAAGTATTTGAAGCTAAACCATTTGTATCGCATTTATTCGAAAGCTAAGCCTTCTACTTCGCATTGATTTGAGGCTAAATCATGTGTTTCGCTTGGTTTTGAAGCTAACTCGTTTTTTTCGCATGCTGTTGAAGCAAAATCATGTATATCAGAAGTATTTGAAGCTATATCCTACGTTTCGCATGGATTCCAAGACAACCATTCTAATTCGCATTGATTTGAAGCTAAATCATGTGTTTCGCATGGATTTGAGGCTAACTCGATTGTTTCGCATGGTGTTGAAGCTAAATCATGTATATCACAAGTATTTGAAGCTAAACCATTTGTTACGCATGGATTCGAAGATCAGCCTTCTACTTAGCATTGATTTGTTGCTAAATCATGTGTTTCGCATGGATTTGAAACTAACTCGTTTGTTTCGCATGCTGTTGAAGCTAAATCATGTATATCACAAGTATTTGAATCTAAACCATTTGTTTCGCATTTATTCGAAGATAAGCCATCTACTTCGCATTGATTTGAGGCTAAATCATGTGTTTCGCTTGGTTTTGAAGCTAACTCGTTTTTTTCGCATGCAGTTGTAGCTAAATCATGTATATCACAAGTATTTGAAGCTAAACCATTTGTTTCGCATGGATTCGAAGATAAGCCTTCTACTTCGCATTGATTTTAATCTAAATCATGTGTTTCGCATGGATTTAAAGCTAACTCGTTTGTTTCGCATGCAGTTGAAGCTGAATCATGTATATCACAAGTATTTGAAACTAAACTATTCGTTTCGCATGGATTCGAAGATAAGCCTTCCACTTCGCATTGATTTAATGCTAAATCATGTGTTTCGCAAGGATTTGAAGCTAACTCGTTTGTTTCGCATGCTGTTGAAGCTAACTCAAGTGTATCAAAAGTATTTGAAGCTAAACCATTTGCTTCGCATGGATTCGAAGATCAGCCTTCTACTTCGCATTGATTTGAAGCTAAATCATGTGTTCCGCATGGATTTTAAGCTAACTCGTTTGTTTCGCATGCAGTTGAAGCTAAATCATGTATATCACAAGTATTTGAAGCTATACCATTTGATTCCCATGGTTTTGAAGCTAAGCTTTCTACTTCGCATTGATTTGAAGATAAATCATGTGTTTCGCTTGGATTTGAGGATAACTCATTTGTTTCGCATGCTGTTGAAGCTAAATCATGTATATCACAAGTATATGAAGCTATATCATACGTTTCGCATGGATTCCAAGATAACCCTTCTAATTCGCATTGACTTGAATCTAAATCATGTGTTTCGCATGGATTTGAAGCTAACTCGTTTGTTTCGCATGCTGTTGAAGCTAAATCATGTATATCACAAGTATTTGAAGCTAAACTATTCGTTTCGCATGGATTCGAAGATAAGCCTTCCACTTCGCATTGATTTGAAGATAAGTCATGTGTTTCGCTTGGATTTGAATATAACTCATTTGTTTCGTATGCTGTTGAAGCTAACTCAATTGTATCAAAAGTATTTGAAGCTAAACCATTTGCTTCGCATGGATTCGAAGATCAGCTATCTACTTCGCATTTATTTGAAGCTAAATCATGTGTTCCGCATGGATTTTAAGCTAACTCGTTTGTTTCGCATGCAGTTGAAGCTAAATCATGTATATCACAAGTATTTGAAGTTAAACCATTTGATTCCCATGGTTTTGAAGCTAAGCTTTCCACTTCGCATTGATTTGATGCTAAATCATGTGTTTCGCAAGGATTTGAAGCTAACTCGTTTGTTTCGCATGATGTTGAAGCTAACTCAAGTGTATCAAAAGTATTTGAAGCTAAACCATTTGTTACGCATGGATTCGAAGATCAGCCTTCTAGTTAGCATTGATTTGAAGCTAAATCATGTGTTTCGCATGGATTTGAAGCTAACTCGTTTTTTTCGCATGCAGTTGTAGCTAAATCATGTATATCACAAGTATTTGAAGCTAAACCATTTGTTTCGCCTGGATTCGAAGATCAGCCTTCTACTTCGCATTGATTTGAAGCTAAATCATGTGTTCCGCTTGGATTTGAAGCTAACTCGTTTGTTTCTCATGCTGTTGAAGCTAAATCATGTATATCACAAGTATTTGAATCTAAACCATTTGTTTCGCATTTATTCGAAGATAAGCCATCTACTTCGCATTGATTTGAGGCTAAATCATGTGTTTCGCTTGGTTTTGAAGCTAACTCGTTTTTTTCGCATGCAGTTGTAGCTAAATCATGTATATCACAAGTATTTGCAGCTAAACCATTTGTTACGCATGGATTCGAAGATCAGCCTTCTACTTCGCATTGATTTGAAGCTAAATCATCTGTTTCGCATGGACTTGAAGCTATCTCGTTTGTTTCGCATGCTGTTGTAGCTAAATCATATATATCACAAGTATTTGAAGCTAAACCATTTGTTTCGCATTTATTCGAAAGCTAAGCCTTCTACTTCGCATTGATTTGAGGCTAAATCATGTGTTTCGCATGGATTTGAAGCTAACTCGTTTGTTTCGCATGCTGTTGAAGCTAAATCATGTATATCACAAGTATTTGAATCTAAACCATTTGTTTCGCATTTATTCGAAGATAAGCCATCTACTTCGCATTGATTTGAGGCTAAATCATGTGTTTCGCTTGGTTTTGAAGCTAACTCGTTTTTTTCGCATGCAGTTGTAGCTAAATCATGTATATCACAAGTATTTGAAGCTAAACCATTTGTTTCGCAAGGATTCGAAGATAAGCCTTCTACTTCGCATTGATTTGAGGCTAAATCATGTGTTTCGCTTGGTTTTGAAGCTAACTCGTTTTTTCGCATGCTGTTGAAGCAAAATCATGTATATCAGAAGTATTTGAAGCTATATCCTACGTTTCGCATGGATTCCAAGACAACCATTCTAATTCGCATTGATTTGAAGCTAAATCATGTGTTTCGCATGGATTTGAGGCTAACTCGATTGTTTCGCATGGTGTTGAAGCTAAATCATGTATATCACAAGTATTTGAATCTAAACCATTTGTTACGCATGGATTCGAAGATCAGCCTTCTACTTAGCATTGATTTGATGCTAAATCATGTGTTCCGCATGGCTTTTAAGCTAACTCGTTTGTTTCGCATGCTGTTGAAACTAACTCAAGTGTATCAAAAGTATTTGAAGCTAAACCATTTGCTTCGCATGGATTCGAAGATCAGCCTTCTACTTCGCATTGATTTGAAGCTAAAACATGTGTTCCGCATGGATTTGAAGCTAACTCGTTTGTTTCGCATGCTGTTGAAGCTAAATCATGTATATCACAAGTATTTGCAGCTAAACCATTTGTTACGCATGGATTCGAAGATCAGCCTTCTACTTCGCATTGATTTGAAGCTAAATCATCTGTTTCGCATGGACTTGAAGCTATCTCGTTTGTTTCGCATGCTGTTGTAGCTAAATCATATATATCACAAGTATTTGAAGCTAAACCATTTGTTTCGCATTTATTCGAAAGCTAAGCCTTCTACTTCGCATTGATTTGAGGCTAAATCATGTGTTTCGCTTGGTTTTGAAGCTAACTCGTTTTTTTCGCATGCTGTTGAAGCAAAATCATGTATATCAGAAGTATTTGAAGCTATATCCTACGTTTCGCATGGATTCCAAGACAACCATTCTAATTCGCATTGATTTGAAGCTAAATCATGTGTTTCGCATGGATTTGAGGCTAACTCGATTGTTTCGCATGGTGTTGAAGCTAAATCATGTATATCACAAGTATTTGAAGCTAAACCATTTGTTACGCATGGATTCGAAGATCAGCCTTCTACTTAGCATTGATTTGATGCTAAATAATGTGTTTCGCATGGATTTGAAGCTAACTCGTTTGTTTCGCATGCTGTTGAAGCTAAATCATGTATATCACAAGTATTTGAATCTAAACCATTTGTTTCGCATTTATTCGAAGATAAGCCATCTACTTCGCATTGATTTGAGGCTAAATCATGTGTTTCGCTTGGTTTTGAAGCTAACTCGTTTTTTTCGCATGCAGTTGTAGCTAAATCATGTATATCACAAGTATTTGAAGCTAAACCATTTGTTTCGCAAGGATTCGAAGATAAGCCTTCTACTTCGCATTGATTTGATGCTAAATCATGTGTTTCGCAAGGATTTGAAGCTAACTCGTTTGTTTCGCATGCTGTTGAAACTAACTCAAGTGTATCAAAAGTATTTGAAGCTAAACCATTGGCTTCGCATGGATTCGAAGATCAGCCTTCTACTTCGCATTGATTTGAAGCTAAAACATGTGTTCCGCATGGATTTGAAGCTAACTCGTTTGTTTCGCATGCTGTTGAAGCTAAATCATGTATATCACAAGTATTTGAAGCTAAACCATTTGTTACGCATGGATTCGAAGATCAGCCTTCTACTTAGCATTGATTTGATGCTAAATCATGTGTTTCGCATGGATTTGAAGCTAACTCGTTTGTTTCGCATGCTGTTGAAGCTAAATCATATATATCACAAGTATTTGAAGCTAAACCATTTGTTTCGCATTTATTCGAAGCTAAGCCTTCTACTTCGCATTGATTTGAGGCTAGATCATGTGTTTCGCTTGGTTTTGAAGCTAACTCGTTTTTTTCGCATGCAGTTGTAGCTAAATCATGTATATCACAAGTATTTGAAGCTAAACCATTTGTTTCGCATGGATTCGAAGATAAGCCTTCTACTTCGCATTGATTTTAATCTAAATCATGTGTTTCGCATGGATTTAAAGCTAACTCGTTTGTTTCGCATGCAGTTGAAGCTGAATCATGTATATCACAAGTATTTGAAGCTAAACTATTCGTTTCGCATGGATTCGAAGATAACCCTTCCACTTCGCATTGATTTGATGCTAAATCATGTGTTTCGCAAGGATTTGAAGCTAACTCGTTTGTTTCGCATGCTGTTGAAGCTAACTCAAGTGTATCAAAAGTATTTGAAGCTACACCATTTGCTTCGCATGGATTCGAAGATCAGCCTCCTACTTCGCATTGATTTGAAGCTAAATCAGTTGTTTCGCATGGATTTGAAGATAACTCGTTTGTTTCGCATGCTGTTGAAGCTAAATCATGTATATCACAAGTATTTGAAGCTATATCATACGTTTCGGATGGATTCCAAGATAACCCTCCTAATTCGCATAGATTTGAAGATAAATCATGTGTTTCGCTTGGATTTGAATATAACTCATTTGTTTCGCATGCTGTTGAAGCTAAATCATGTATATCACAAGTATTTGAAGCTAAACCATTTGCTTCGCATGGATTCGAAGATCAGTCTTCTACTTCGCATTGATTTGATGCTAAATCATGTGTTTCGCATGGATTTGAAGATAACTCATTTGTTTCGCATGCTGTTGAAGCTAAATCATGTATATCACAAGTATTTGAAGCTAAACCATTTGTATCGCATGGGATCGAAGATAAGCCTCCTACTTCGCATTGATTTGAAGCTAAATCATGTGTTTCGCATGGATTTGAAGCTAACTCGTTTGTTTCGCATGCTGTTGAAGCTAAATCATATATATCACAAGTATTTGAAGCTAAACCATTTGTTTCGCATTTATTCGAAGCTAAGCCTTCTACTTCGCATTGATTTGAGGCTAAATCATGCGTTTCGCTTGGTTTTGAAGCTAACTCGTTTGTTTCGCATGCTGTTGAAGCTAAATCATGTATATCACAAGTATTTGAAGCTAAACCATTTGTATCGCATGGGATCAAAGATAAGCCTCCTACTTCGCATTGATTTGAAGCTAAATCATGTGTTTCGCATGGATTTGAAGCTAACTCGTTTGTTTCGCATGCTGTTGAAGCTAAATCATATATATCACAAGTATTTGAAGCTAAACCATTTGTTTCGCATTTATTCGAAGCTAAGCCTTCTACTTCTCATTGATTTGAGGCTAAATCATGTGTTTCGCTTGGTTTTGAAGCTAACTCGTTTGTTTCGCATGCTGTTGAAGCTAAGTCATGTATATCACAAGTATTTGAAGCTATATCATACGTTTCGGATGGATTCCAAGATAACCCTCCTAATTCGCATAGATTTGAAGATAAATCATGTGTTTCGCTTGGATTTGAATATAACTCATTTGTTTCGCATGCTGTTGAAGCTAACTCAAGTGTATCAAAAGTATTTGAAGCTAAACCATTTGCTTCGCATGGATTCGAAGATCAGCCTTCTACTTCGCATTGATTTGAAGCTAAATCATGTGTTCCGCATGGTTTTGAAGCTAACTCGTTTGTTTCGCATGCTGTTGAAGCTAAATCATGTATATCACAAGTATTTGAATCTAAACCATTTGTTTCGCATTTATTCGAAGATAAGCCATCTACTTCGCATTGATTTGAGGCTAAATCATGTGTTTCGCTTGGTTTTGAAGCTAACTCGTTTTTTTCGCATGCAGTTGTAGCTAACTCAAGTGTATCAAAAGTATTTGAAGCTACACCATTTGCTTCGCATGGATTCGAAGATCAGCCTCCTACTTCGCATTGATTTGAAGCTAAATCAGTTGTTTCGCATGGATTTGAAGATAACTCATTTGTTTCGCATGCAGTTGAAGCTGAATCATGTATATCACAAGTATTTGAAGCTAAACTATTCGTTTCGCATGGATTCGAAGATAACCCTTCCACTTCGCATTGATTTGATGCTAAATCATGTGTTTCGCAAGGATTTGAAGCTAACTCGTTTGTTTCGCATGCTGTTGAAGCTAACTCAAGTGTATCAAAAGTATTTGAAGCTACACCATTTGCTTCGCATGGATTCGAAGATCAGCCTCCTACTTCGCATTGATTTGAAGCTAAATCAGTTGTTTCGCATGGATTTGAAGATAACTCGTTTGTTTCGCATGCTGTTGAAGCTAAATCATGTATATCACAAGTATTTGAAGCTATATCATACGTTTCGGATGGATTCCAAGATAACCCTCCTAATTCGCATAGATTTGAAGATAAATCATGTGTTTCGCTTGGATTTGAATATAACTCATTTGTTTCGCATGCTGTTGAAGCTAAATCATGTATATCACAAGTATTTGAAGCTAAACCATTTGCTTCGCATGGATTCGAAGATCAGTCTTCTACTTCGCATTGATTTGATGCTAAATCATGTGTTTCGCATGGATTTGAAGCTAACTCGTTTGTTTCGCATGCTGTTGAAGCTAAATCATGTATATCACAAGTATATGAAGCTATATCATACGTTTCGCATGGATTCCAAGATAACCCTTCTAATTCGCATTGACTTGAATCTAAATCATGTGTTTCGCATGGATTTGAAGCTAACTCGTTTGTTTCGCATGCTGTTGAAGCTAAATCATGTATATCACAAGTATTTGCAGCTAATGCATTTGTTACGCATGGATTCGAAGATCAGCCTTCTACTTCGCATTGATTTGAAGCTAAATCATCTGTTTCGCATGGACTTGAAGCTATCTCGTTTGTTTCGCATGCTGTTGAAGCTAAATCATATATATCACAAGTATTTGAAGCTAAACCATTTGTTTCGCATTTATTCGAAAGCTAAGCCTTCTACTTCGCATTGATTTGAGGCTAAATCATGTGTTTCGCTTGGTTTTGAAGCTAACTCGTTTTTTTCGCATGCTGTTGAAGCAAAATCATGTATATCACAAGTATTTGAAGCTATATCATACGTTTCGCATGGATTCCAAGACAACCCTTCTAATTCGCATTGATTTGAAGCTAAATCATGTGTTTCGCATGGTTTTGAAGCTAACTCGTTTTTTTCGCATGCAGTTGTAGCTAAATCATGTATATCACAAGTATTTGAAGCTAAACCATTTGTTTCGCATGGATTCGAAGATAAGCCTTCTACTTCGCATTGATTTTAATCTAAATCATGTGTTTCGCATGGATTTAAAGCTAACTCGTTTGTTTCGCATGCAGTTGAAGCTGAATCATGTATATCACAAGTATTTGAAACTAAACTATTCGTTTCGCATGGATTCGAAGATAACCCTTCCACTTCGCATTGATTTGATGCTAAATCATGTGTTAAGCATGGGTTTGAAGCTAACTCGTTTGTTTCGCCTGCATTTGAAGCTATATCACTTATATTCACAAGTATTTGAAGCTAAATCATTAGTTTCGCATGGATTTGAAGCTAAGCCATCAACTTCGCGTTGACTTGATACTAAATCATGTGTTTCGCAAGGATTTGAAGCTAACTCGTTTGTTTCGCATGCTGTTGAAGCTAACTCAAGTGTATCACAAGTATTTGAAGCCAAACCATTTGCTTCGCATGGATTCGAAGATCAGCCTTCTACTTCGCATTGATATGAAGTTAAATCAAATGTTTCGCATGGATTTGAAGTTAACTCGTTTGTTTCGCATGCAGTTGAATCTAAATCATTTATATCGAAAGTATTTGAAGCTAAATCATTTGTTTCGCATGGATTTGAAGACAAAGCTTTAACCTCGCATTGATTTGAATCTAAATCATGTGTTTCGCATGAATGTGAAGCTAACTCGTTTGTCTCGCTTCCTGTTGAAGCTAAATCCATTATATAGCAAGTATTTTAACCTAAATCACTTGAATCGCATGGATTTGTAGTTAAACCTTCTACTACGCAATGCATGGAAGATAAATCATGTGTTTCGTTTGGACTTGAAGCTAACTTGTTTGTTTCGCATGCAGTTGAAGCTAAATCATGTATATCACAAGTATTTGAAGCTAAACCATTTGTTTCGCATTTATTAGAAGCTAAGCCTTCTACTTCGCATTGATTTGAGGCTAAATCATGTGTTTCGCATGGATTTGAAGCTAACTCGTTTGTTTCGCATGCTGTTGAAGCTGAATCATGTATATCACAAGTATTTGTAGCAATATCATATGTTTCGCATGGATTCGAAGATAACCCTTCTAATTCGCATTGATTTGAAGCTAAATCATGTGTTTCGCATGGATTTGAAGCTAACTCGTTTGTTTCGCATGCAGTTGAAGCTGAATCATGAATAACACAAGTATTTGAAGCTAAACTATTCGTTTCGCATGGTTTCGAAGATAAGCCTTCTACTTCGCATTGATTTTAATCTAAATCATGTGTTTCGCATGGATTTGAAGCTAACTCGTTTGTTTCGCATGTTGTTGGAACTAAATCATGTATATCACAAGTATTTGAAGCTAAACTATTCGTTTCGCATGGATTCGAAGGTAAGCCTTCCACATCGCATTGATTTGAAGCTAAATCATGTGTTTCGCATGGATTTGAAGTTAACTCGTATGTTTCGCCTACATTTGAAGCTATATCACTTATATTCACAAGTATGTGAAGCTAAATCATTCGTTTCGCATGGATTTGAATCTAAGCCATCAACTTCACGTTGACTTGATGCTAAATTATGTTTTTGCTTGGACTTGAAGCTAACTCGTTTGTTTCGCATGCAGTTGAAGCTGAATCATGTACATCACAAGTATTTGCAGCTAAACCATTTGTTTCGCATCGATACGAAGATAATCCTTCTACTTCGCATTGATTTGAAGCTAAATCATGTGTTTCGCATGGATTTGAATCTAACTCGTTTATTTCGCATGCTGTTGAAGCTAAATCATGTATATCACAAGTATAAGAAGCTAATCCGTTTGTTTCGCATGGATTCGAAGATAAGCCTTCTACTTCGCAATGATTTGGAGCTAAATCATGTGTTTCGCATGGATTTGAATCTAACTCGTTTGTTTCGGATGCTGTTGAAGCTAAATAATGTATATCACAAGTATTTGAAGCTATATCATACGTTTCGCATGGATTCCAAGATAACCCTTCTAATTCGCATTGATTTGAAGCTAACTCGTTTGTTTCGCATGCTGTTGAAGCTGAATCTTGTATATCACAAGTATTTGAAGCTAAACTATTCCTTTCGCATGGATTCGAAGATAAGCCTTCCACTTCGCATTGATTTGAAGCTAACTCATGTGTTTCGCATGGATTCGAAGTTAACTCGTTTGTTTCGCATGCAGTTGAAGCTAAATCATGTATATCACAAGTATTTGCAGTTAAACCATTTGTATCGCATGGATTCGAAGATATCCCTCCTAATTCGCATGGATTTGAAGCTAAATCATGTGTTTCGCATGGATTTGATGCTAACTCGTTTGTTTCGCATGCAGTTGAAGCTAAATCATGTATATCACAAATATTTGCAGCTAAACCATTTGTTTCGCATGGATTCGAAGATAACCCTTCTACTTCGCATTGATTTGAAGCTAACTCATGTGTTTCGCATGGATTTGAAGTTAACTCGTTTGTTTCGCATGCAGTTGAAGCTAAATCATGTATATCACAAATATTTGCAGCTAAACCATTTGTTTCGCATGGATTCGAAGATTAGCCTTCTACTTCGCATTGATTAGATGCTAAATCATGTGTTAAGCATGGGTTTGAAGCTAACTCGTTTGTTTCGCCTGCATTTGAAGCTATATCACTTATATTCACAAGTATTTGAAGCTAAATCATTAGTTTCGCATGGATTTGAAGCTAAGCCATCAACTTCGCGTTGACTTGATACTAAATCATGTGTTTCGCAAGGATTTGAAGCTAACTCGTTTGTTTCGCATGCTGTTGAAGCTAAATCATGTATATCACAAGTATTTGAAGCTATATCATATGTTTCGCATGGATTCGAAGATAACCCTTCTAATTCGCATTGATTTGAAGCTAAATCATGTGTTTCGCATGGATTTGAAGCTAACTCGTTTGTTTCGCATGCTGTTGAAGCTAACTCAAGTGTATCACAAGTATTTGAAGCTAAACCAATTGCTTCGCATGGATTCGAAGATCAGCCTTCTACTTCGCATTGATATGAAGTTAAATAATATGTTTCGCATGGATTTGAAGCTAACTCTTTTTTTCGTACGCAGTTGAAGCTAAATCATGTATATCACAAGTATTTGCAGTTAAACCATTTGTATCGCATGGATTCGAAGATATCCCTTCTAATTCGCATGGATTTGAAGCTAAATCATGTGTTTCGCATGGATTTGATGCTAACTCGTTTGTTTCGCATGCAGTTGAAGCTAAATCATGTATATCACAAATATTTGCAGCTAAACCATTTGTTTCGCATGGATTCGAAGATAACCCTTCTACTTCGCATTGATTTGAAGCTAACTCATGTGTTTCGCATGGATTTGAAGTTAACTCGTTTGTTTCGCATGCAGTTGAAGCTAAATCATGTATATCACAAATATTTGCAGCTAAACCATTTGTTTCGCATGGATTCGAAGATTAGCCTTCTACTTCGCATTGATTAGATGCTAAATCATGTGTTAAGCATGGGTTTGAAGCTAACTCGTTTGTTTCGCCTGCATTTGAAGCTATATCACTTATATTCACAAGTATTTGAAGCTAAATCATTAGTTTCGCATGGATTTGAAGCTAAGCCATCAACTTCGCGTTGACTTGATACTAAATCATGTGTTTCGCAAGGATTTGAAGCTAACTCGTTTGTTTCGCATGCTGTTGAAGCTAAATCATGTATATCACAAGTATTTGAAGCTATATCATATGTTTCGCATGGATTCGAAGATAACCCTTCTAATTCGCATTGATTTGAAGCTAAATCATGTGTTTCGCATGGATTTGAAGCTAACTCGTTTGTTTCGCATGCTGTTGAAGCTAACTCAAGTGTATCACAAGTATTTGAAGCTGAACCAATTGCTTCGCATGGATTCGAAGATCAGCCTTCTACTTCGCATTGATATGAAGTTAAATAATATGTTTCGCATGGATTTGAAGCTAACTCTTTTTTTCGTACGCAGTTGAAGCTAAATCATGTATATCACAAGTATTTGCAGCTAAACCATTTGTTTCGCATGGATTCGAAGATAACCCTTCTACTTCGCATTGATTTGAAGCTAAATCATGTGTTTCGCATGGATTTGAATCTAACTCGTTCATTTCGCATGCTGTTGAAGCTAAATCATGTATATCACAACTATATGAAGCTAAACCATTTGTTTCGCATGGATTCGAAGATAAGCCTTCCACTTCGCATTGATTTGATGCTAAATCATGTGTTTCGCATGGATTTGAAGCTAACTCGTTTGTTTCGCATGCTGTTGAAGCTAACTCAAGTGTATCACAAGTATTTGAAACTAAACCATTTGCTTCGCATGGATTCGAAGATCAGCCTTCTACTTCGCATTGATATGAAGTTAAATCAAATGTTTCGCATGGATTTGAAGTTAACACGTTTGTTTCGCATGCAGTTGAATCTAAATCATTTATATCGAAAGTATTTGAAGCTAAATCATTTGTTTCGCATGGATTTGAAGACAAAGCTTTAACCTCGCATTGATTTGAATCTAAATCATGTGTTTCGCATGAATGTGAAGCTAACTCGTTTGTCTCGCTTCCTGTTGAAGCTAAATCCATTATATAGCAAGTATTTTAACCTAAATCACTTGAATCGCATGGATTTGTAGTTAAACCTTCTACTACGCAATGCATGGAAGATAAATCATGTGTTTCGTTTGGACTTGAAGCTAACTTGTTTGTTTCGCATGCAGTTGAAGCTAAATCATGTATATCACAAGTATTTGAAGCTAAACCATTTGTTTCGCATTTATTAGAAGCTAAGCCTTCTACTTCGCATTGATTTGAGGCTAAATCATGTGTTTCGCATGGATTTGAAGCTAACTCGTTTGTTTCGCATGCTGTTGAAGCTGAATCATGTATATCACAAGTATTTGTAGCAATATCATATGTTTCGCATGGATTCGAAGATAACCCTTCTAATTCGCATTGATTTGAAGCTAAATCATGTGTTTCGCATGGATTTGAAGCTAACTCGTTTGTTTCGCATGCAGTTGAAGCTGAATCATGAATAACACAAGTATTTGAAGCTAAACTATTCGTTTCGCATGGTTTCGAAGATAAGCCTTCTACTTCGCATTGATTTTAATCTAAATCATGTGTTTCGCATGGATTTGAAGCTAACTCGTTTGTTTCGCATGTTGTTGGAACTAAATCATGTATATCACAAGTATTTGAAGTTAAACCATTTGTTTCGCATGGATTCGAAGATAAGCCTTCTACTTCGCATTGATTTTAATCTAAATCATGTGTTTCGCATGGATTTGAAGCTAACTCGTTTGTTTTGCATGCAGTTGAAGCTGAATCATGTACATCACAAGTATTTGCAGCTAAACCATTTGTTTCGCATCGATACGAAGATAACCCTTCTACTTCACATTGATTTGAAGATAAATCATGTGTTTCGCATGGATTTGAATCTAACTCGTTTATTTCGCATGCTGTTGAAGCTAAATCATGTATATCACAAGTATAAGAAGCTAATCCGTTTGTTTCGCATGGATTCGAAGATAAGCCTTCTAATTCGCATTGATTTGAAGCTAAATCATGTGTTTTGCATGGATTTGAATCTAACTCGTTTGTTTCGCATGCTGTTGAAACTAAATCATTTATATCACAAGTATTTGAAGCTAAACCATTTGTATCGCATGGAATCGAAGATAAGCCACCTACTTCGCATTGATTTGTAGCTAAATCATGTGTTTCGCATGGATTTGAAGCTAACTCTTTTATTTCGCATGCTGTTGAAGCTAAATCAAGTGTATCACAAGTATTTGGAGCTAAACAGTTTGCTTCGCATGGATTCGAAGATCAGCCTTCTACTTCGCATTGATTAGATGCTAAATCATGTGTTTCGCATGGGTTTGAAGCTAACTCGTTTTTTCGCTAGCAGTTGAAGCTGAATCATGTATATCACAAGTATTTGAAGCTAAACCATTTGATTCCCATGGATTTGAAGCTAAGCTTTCTACTTAGCATTGATTTGAAGATAAATCATGTGTTTCGCTTGGATTTGAAGATAACTCGTTTGCTTCGCATGCTGTTGAAGCTAAATCATGTATATCACAAGTATTTGAAGCTAAATCATTTGTTTCGCATTTATTCGAAGATAATCCATCTATTTCGCATTGATTTGAAGCTAAATCATGTGTTTTGCATTGATTTGAATCTAACTCGTTTGTTTCGCATGCTGTTGAAACTAAATCATTTATATCATAAGTATTTGAAGCTAAACCATTTGCTTCGCATGGATTCGAAGGTCAGCCTTCTACTTCGCATTGATTTGATGCTAAATCATTTGTTTCGCATGGATTTGAAGCTAACTCGTTAATTTCGCATGCTGTTGAAGCTAAATCAAGTGTATCACAAGTATTTGGAGCTACACAATTTGCTTCGCATGGATTCGAAGATCATTCTTCTACTTCGCATTGATTAGATGCTAAATCATGTGTTTCGCATGTGTTTGAAGCTAACTCGTTTTTTCGCTAGCAGTTGAAGCTGAATCATGTATATCACAATTATTTGAAGCTAAACCATTTGTATCGCATGGAATCGAAGATAAGCCACCTACTTCGCATTGATTTGTAGCTAAATCATGTGTTTCGCATGGATTTGAAGCTAACTCGTTTATTTCGCATGCTGTAGAACCTAAATCAAGTGTATCACAAGCATTTGAAGCTAAACAATTTGCTTCGCATGGATTCGAAGATCAGCCTTCTACTTCGCATTGATTAGATGCTAAATCATGTGTTTCGCATGGGTTTGAAGCTAACTCGTTTGTTTCGCCTGCATTTGAAGCTATATCACTTATATTCACAAGTATGTGAAGCTAAATCATTCGTTGCGCATGGATTTGAAGCTAAGCCGTCAACTTCGCGTTGACTTGATGATAAATCATGTTTTTCGCTTGGACTTGAAGCTAACTCGTTTGTTTCGCATGCTGTTGAAGCTAAATCATGTATATCACAAGTATTTGAAGCTAAACCATTTGTTTCGCATGTATTCGAAGATTAGCCTTCCACATCGCATTGATTTGAAGCTAAATCATTTGTTTCGCATGGGTTTGAAGTTAACTCGTTTGTCTCGCATGCAGTTGAAGCTAAATCAAGTGTCTCACAAGTATTTGAAGCTAAACCATTTGCTTCGCATGAATTGCGAAGATCAGCATTCTACTTCTCATTGAGTAGATGCTAAATCATGTGTTTCGCATGGGTTTGCAGCTAACTCGTTTGTTTCGCCTGCATTTGAAGCTATATCATTTATATTCTCAAGTATGTGAAGCTAAATCATTCGTTTCGCATGGATTTGAAGCTAAGCCGTCAACTTCGCGTTGACATGATGATAAATCATGTTTTTCGCTTGGACTTGAAGTTAACTCGTTTGTTTCGCATGCTGTTGAAGCTAAATCATGTATATCACAAGTATTTGAAGCTAAACCATTTGTTTCGCATGGATTCGAAGATAAGCCTCCTACTTCGCATTGATTTGAAGCTAAATCATGTGTTCGCATGGATTTGAAGCTACCTCGTTTGTTTCGCATGCTGTTAAAGCTAAATCATGTATATCACAAGTATTTGAAGCTAAACCATTTGCTTCGCATGGATTCGAAGGTCAGCCTTCTACTTCGCATTGATTAGATGCTAAATCATGTGTTTCGCATGGGTTTTAAGCTATCTCGTTTGTTTAGCATGCAGTTGAAGCTGATTCATGTATATCAAAAGTATTTGAAACTAAACTATACGTTTCAGATGGATTCGAAGATAAGCCTTCCACTTCGCATTGATTTGAAGCTAGATCATGTGTTTCGCATGGATTTGAATCTAACTCGTTTGCTTCGCATGCTGTTGAAGCTAAATCAAGTGTATCACTAGTATTTGAAGCTAAACCATTTGTTTCGCATTTATTCGAAGATAAGCCTTCTACTTCGCATTGATTTTAATCTAAATCATGTGTTTCGCATGGATTTGAAGCTAACTAGTTTGTTTCGCATGCAGTTGAAGCTGAATCATGTATATCACAAGTATTTGAAGCTAAACCATTTGTTTCGCATTAATTAGAAGCTAAGCCTTCTACTTCGCATTGATTTGAGGCTAAATCATGTGTTTCGCATGAATTTGAAGCTAACTCGTTTGTTTCGCATGCTGTTGAAGCTGAATCATGTATATCACAAGTATTTGTAGCTATATCATATGTTTCGCATGGATTCGAAGATAACCTTTCTAATTCGCATTGATTTGAAGCTAAATCATGTGTTTCGCATGGATTTGAAGCTAACTCGTTTGTTTCGCATGCAGTTGAAGCTGAATCATGAATATCACAAGTATTTAAAGCTAAACTATTCGTTTCGCATGGATTCGAAGATAACCCTTCTTCTTCGCATTGATTTGAAGCTAAATCATGTGTTTCGCATGGGTTTGAAGCTAACTCGTTTGTTTCGCCTGCATTTGAAGCTATATCACTTATATTCACAAGTATGTGAAGCTAAATCATTCGTTTCGCATTGATTTGAAGCTAAGCCATCAACTTCGCGTTGACTTGATGCTAAATCATGTGTTTCGCATGGATTTGAATCTAACTCGTTTGTTTCGCATGCTGTTGAAGCTAAATCCTGTATATCACAATTATTTGAAGCTAAACCATTTGTATCGCATGGAATCGAAGATAAGCCACCTACTCCGCATTGATTTGAAGCTAAATCATGCGTTTCGCATGGTTTTGAAGCTAACTCGTTTATTTCGCATGCTGTTGAAGCTAAATCAAGTGTATCACAAGTATTTGAAGCTAAACAATTTGCTTCGCATGGATTCGAAGATCAGCCTTCTACTTCGCATTGATTAGATGCTAAATCATGTGTTTCGCATGGGTTTGAAGCTAACTCGTTTGTTTCACCTGCATTTGAAGCTGTATCACTTATATTCTCAAGTATGTGAAGCTAAATCATTCGTTTCGCATGTATTTGAAGCTAAGCCATCAACTTCGCGTTGACTTGATACTAAATCATGTGTTTCGCAAGGATTTGAAGCTAACTCGTTTGTTTCGCATGCTGTTGAAGCTAAATCAAGTGTATCACAACTATTTGAAGCCAAACCATTTGCTTCGCATGGATTCGAAGATCAGCCTTCTACTTCGCATTTATTAGATGGTAAATCATGCGTTTCGCATGGATTTGAAGCTAACTCGTTTGTTTCGCATGCTGTTGAAGCTAAATCATGTATATCACAATTATTTGAAGCTAAACCATTTGTATCGCATGGAATCGAAGATAAGCCACCTACTCCGCATAGATTTGAAGCTAAATCATGTGTTTCGCATGGGTTTGAATCTATCTCGTTTATTTCGCATGCTGTTGAAGCTAAATCATGTATATCACAAGTATATGAAGCTAATCCATTTGTTTCGCATGGTTTCGAAGATAAGCCTTCTACTTCGCATTGATTTGAAGATAAATCATGTGTTTCGCATGGATTTGAAGCTAACTCGTTTGTTTCGCATGCTGTTGGAACTAAATCATGTACATCACAAGTATTTGAAGCTATATCATTTGTTTCGCATTTATTCGAAGATAAGCCTTCTACTTCGCATTGATTTTAATCTAAATCATATGTTTCGCATGGATTTGAAGCTAACTCGTTTGTTTTGCATGCAGTTGAAGCTGAATCATGTATATCACAAGTACTTGAAGCTAAACCATTTGTTTCGCATTAATTAGAAGCTAAGCCTTCTACTTCGCATTGATTTGAGGCTAAATCATGTGTTTCACATGGATTTGATGCTAACTCGTTTGCTTCGCATGCTGTTGAAGCTAAATCAAGTGTATCACAGGTATTTGAAGCTAAACAATTTGCTTCGCATTTATTCGAAGCTAAGCCTTCTACTTCGCATTGATTTGAGGCTAAATCATGTGTTTCGCTTGGATTTGAAGCTGATTCGTTTTTTCGCTAGCAGTTGAAGCTAAATCATGTATATCACAAGTATTTGAAGCTAAACCATTTTATTCCCATGGATTTGAAGCTAAGCTTTCTACTTAGCTTTTATTTGAAGATAAATCATGTGTTTCGTTTGGATTTGAAGATAACTAATTTGCTTCGCATGCTGTTGAAGCTAAATCATGTATATCACAAGTATTTGAAGTTAAACCATTTGTTTCGCATGGATTCGAAGATAAGCATTCTACTTCGCATTTATTTGAAGATAAATCATGTGTTTCGTATGGATTTGAATCTAACTCGTTTGTTTCGCATGCTGTTGGAACTAAATCATGTATATCACATGTATTTGAAGCTATATCATTTGTTTCGCATTTATTCGAAGCTAAGCCTTCTACTTCGCATTGATTTGAGGCTAAATCATGTGTTTCGCTTGGATTTGAAGCTAACTCGTTTTTTCGCTAGCAGTTGAAGCTAAATCATGTATATCAAAAGTATTTGAAGCTATATCATATGTTTCGCATGGATTCGAAGATAACCCTTCTAATTCGCATTGATTTGAAGCTAAATCATGTGTTTCGCATGGGTTTGAAGCTAACTCGTTTGTTTCGCCTGCATTTGAAGCTATATCACTTATATTCACAAGTATGTGAAGCTAAATCATTCGTTTCGCATTGATTTGAAGCTAAGCCATCAACTTCGCGTTGACTTGATGCTAAATCATGTGTTTCGCATGGATTTGAATCTAACTCGTTTGTTTCGCATGCTGTTGAAGCTAAATCCTGTATATCACAATTATTTGAAGCTAAACCATTTGTATCGCATGGAATCGAAGATAAGCCACCTACTCCGCTTTGATTTGAAGCTAAATCATGCGTTTCGCATGGTTTTGAAGCTAACTCGTTTATTTCGCATGCTGTTGAAGCTAAATCAAGTGTATCACAAGTATTTGAAGCTAAACAATTTGCTTCGCATGGATTCGAAGATCAGCCTTCTACTTCGCATTGATTAGATGCTAAATCATGTGTTTCGCATGGGTTTGAAGCTAACTCGTTTGTTTCACCTGCATTTGAAGCTGTATCACTTATATTCTCAAGTATGTGAAGCTAAATCATTCGTTTCGCATGTATTTGAAGCTAAGCCATCAACTTCGCGTTGACTTGATACTAAATCATGTGTTTCGCAAGGATTTGAAGCTAACTCGTTTGTTTCGCATGCTGTTGAAGCTAAATCAAGTGTATCACAACTATTTGAAGCCAAACCATTTGCTTCGCATGGATTCGAAGATCAGCCTTCTACTTCGCATTTATTAGATGGTAAATCATGCGTTTCGCATGGATTTGAAGCTAACTCGTTTGTTTCGCATTCTGTTGAAGCTAAATCATGCATATCACAAGTATTTGAAGCTAAACCATTTGTTTCGCATGGATTCGAAGATAAGCCTCCTACTTCGCATTGATTTGAAGCTAAATCATGTGTTCGCATGGATTTGAAGCTACCTCGTTTGTTTCGCATGCTGTTAAAGCTAAATCATGTATATCACAAGTATTTGAAGCTAAACCATTTGCTTCGCATGGATTCGAAGGTCAGCCTTCTACTTCGCATTGATTAGATGCTAAATCATGTGTTTCGCATGGGTTTTAAGCTATCTCGTTTGTTTAGCATGCAGTTGAAGCTGATTCATGTATATCAAAAGTATTTGAAGCTAAACTATACGTTTCAGATGGATTCGAAGATAAGCCTTCCACTTCGCATTGATTTGAAGTTAGATCATGTGTTTCGCATGGATTTGAATCTAACTCGTTTGCTTCGCATGCTGTTGAAGCTAAATCAAGTGTATCACTAGTATTTGAAGCTAAACCATTTGTTTCGCATTTATTCGAAGATAAGCCTTCTACTTCGCATTGATTTTAATCTAAATCATGTGTTTCGCATGGATTTGAAGCTAATTAGTTTGTTTCGCATGCAGTTGAAGCTGAATCATGTATATCACAATTATTTGAAGCTAAACCATTTGTAACGCATGGAATCGAAGATAAGCCACCTACTCCGCATAGATTTGAAGCTAAATCATGTGTTTCGCATGGGTTTGAATCTAACTCGTTTATTTCGCATGCTGTTGAAGCTAAATCATGTATATCACAAGTATATGAAGCTAATCCATTTGTTTCGCATGGTTTCGAAGATAAGCCTTCTACTTCGCATTGATTTGAAGATAAATCATGTGTTTCGCATGGATTTGAAGCTAACTCGTTTGTTTCGCATGCTGTTGGAACTAAATCATGTATATCACAAGTATTTGAAGCTATATCATTTGTTTCGCATTTATTCGAAGATAAGCCTTCTACTTCGCATTGATTTTAATCTAAATCATATGTTTCGCATGGATTTGAAGCTAACTCGTTTGTTTTGCATGCAGTTGAAGCTGAATCATGTATATCACAAGTACTTGAAGCTAAACAATTTGTTTCGCATTAATTAGAAGCTAAGCCTTCTACTTCGCATTGATTTGAGGCTAAATCATGTGTTTCGCATGAATTTGAAGCTAACTCGTTTGTTTCGCATGCTGTTGAAGCTGAATCATGTATATCACAAGTATTTGTAGCTATATCATATGTTTCGCATGGATTCGAAGATAAGCCACCTACTCCGCATTGATTTGAAGCTAAATCATGTGTTTCGCATGGTTTTGAAGCTAACTCGTTTATTTCGCATTCTGTTGAAGCTAAATCAAGTGTATCACAAGTATTTGAAGCTAAACAATTTGCTTCGCATGGATTCCAAGATCAGCCTTCTACTTCGCATTGATTAGATGCTAAATCATGTGTTTCGCATGGGTTTGAAGCTAACTCGTTTGTTTCACCTGCATTTGAAGCTATATCACTTATATTCTCAAGTATGTGAAGCTAAATCATTCGTTTCGCATGTATTTGAAGCTAAGCCGTCAACTTCACGTTGACTTGATGATAAATCATGTTATTCGCTTGGACTTGAAGCTAACTCGTTTGTTTCGCATGCTGTTGAAACTAAATCATTTATATCACAAGTATTTGAAGCTAAACCATTTGCTTCGCATGGATTCGAAGATAAGCCTTGCACTTCGCATTGATTTGAAGCTAACTCATGTGTTTCGCATGGATTTGAAGTTAACTCGTTTGTTTCGCATGCAGTTGAAGCTAAATCATGTATATCACAAATATTTGCAGCTAAACCATTTGTTTCGCATGGATTCGAAGATAACCCTTCTACTTCGCATTGATTTGAAGCTAAATCATGTGTTTCGCATGGATTTGAAGCTAACTCGTTTGTTTCGCATGCTGTTGAAACTAAATCATGTATATCACAAGTATTTGAAGCTATATCATTTGTTTCGCATGGATTCGAAGATTAGCCTTCTACTTCGCATTGATTAGATGCTAAATCATGTGTTTAGCATGGGTTTGAAACTAACTCGTTTGTTTCGCCTGCATTTGAAGCTATATCACTTATATTCACAAGTATGTGAAGCTAAATCATTCGTTTCGCATGGATTTGAAGCTAAGCCATCAACTTCGCGTTGACTTGATACTAAATCATGTGTTTCGCAAGGATTTGAAGCTAACTCGTTTGTTTCGCATGCTGTTGAAGCTAAATCAAGTGTATCACAACCATTTGAAGCCAAACCATTTGCTTCGCATGGATTCGAAGATCAGCCTTCTACTTCGCATTTATTAGATGGTAAATCATGCGTTTCACATGGATTTGAAGCTAACTCGTTTGTTTCGCATTCTGTTGAAGCTAAATCATGCATATCACAAGTATTTGAAGCTAAACCATTTGTTTCGCATGGATTCGAAGATAAGCCTCCTACTTCGCATTGATTTGAAGCTAAATCATGTGTTCGCATGGATTTGAAGCTACCTCGTTTGTTTCGCATGCTGTTAAAGCTAAATCATGTATATCACAAGTATTTGAAGCTAAACCATTTGCTTCGCATGGATTCGAAGGTCAGCCTTCTACTTCGCATTGATTAGATGCTAAATCATGTGTTTCGCATGGGTTTGAAGCTAACTCGTTTGTTTCGCCTGCATTTGAAGCCATATCACTTATATTTTCAAGTATTTGAAGCTAAATCATTCGTTTTGCATGGATTTGAAGCTAAGCCATCAAATTCGCGTTGACGTGATGCTAATTCATGTGTTTCGCATGGATTTGAAGCTATCTCGCTTGTTTAGCATGCAGTTGAAGCTGATTCATGTACATCAAAAGTATTTGAAGCTAAACTATACGTTTCAAATGGATTCGAAGATAAGCCTTCCACTTCGCATTGATTTGAAGCTAGATCATGTGTTTCGCATGGATTTGAATCTAACTCGTTTGCTTCGCATGCTGTTGAAGCTAAATCAAGTGTATCACTAGTATTTGAAGCTAAACCATTTCTTTCGCATTTATTCGAAGATAAGCCTTCTACTTCGCATTGATTTTAATCTAAATCATGTGTTTCGCATGGATTTGAAGCTAACTAGTTTGTTTCGCATGCAGTTGAAGCTGAATCATGTATATCACAAGTATTTGAAGCTAAACCATTTGTTTCGCATTAATTAGAAGCTAAGCCTTTTACTTCGCATTGATTTGAGGCTAAATCATGTGTTTCGCATGAATTTGAAGCTAACTCGTTTGTTTCGCATGCTGTTGAAGCTGAATCATGTATATCACAAGTATTTGTAGCTATATCATATGTTTCGCATGGATTCGAAGATAACCTTTCTAATTCGCATTGATTTGAAGCTAAATCATGTGTTTCGCATGGATTTGAAGCTAACTCGTTTGTTTCGCATGCAGTTGAAGCTGAATCATGAATATCACAAGTATTTGAAGCTAAACTATTCGTTTCGCATGGATTCGAAGATAACCCTTCTTCTTCGCATTGATTTGAAGCTATATCATGTGTTCCGCATGGATTTGAATCTAACTCGTTTGTTTCGCATGCTGTTGAAGCTAAATCATGTATATCATAATTATTTGAAGCTAAACCATTTGTATCGCATGGAATCGAAGATAAGCCACCTACTCCGCATAGATTTGAAGCTAAATCATGTGTTTCGCATGGGTTTGAATCTAACTCGTTTATTTCGCATGCTGTTGAAGCTAAATCATGTATATCACAAGTATTTGTAGCTATATCATATGTTTCGCATGGATTCGAAGATAACCCTTCTAATGCGCATTGATTTGAAGCTAAATCATGAGTTTCGCATGGATTTGAAGCTAACTCGTTTGTTTCGCATGCTGTTGAAGCTAAATCATGAATATCACAAGTATTTGAAGCTAAACTATTCGTTTCGCATGGATTCGAAGATAACCCTTCTTCTTCGCATTGATTTGAAGCTAAATCATGTGTTTCGCATGGATTTGAATCTAACTCGTTTGTTTCGCATGCTGTTGAAGCTAAATCATGTATATCACAATTATTTGAAGCTAAACCATTTGTATCGCATGGAATCGAAGATAAGCCACCTACTCCGCATAGATTTGAAGCTAAATCATGTGTTTCGCATGGTTTTGAAGCTAACTCGTTTATTTCGCATGCTGTTGAAGCTAAATCAAGTGTATCACAAGTATTTGAAGCTAAACAATTTGCTTCGCATGGATTCGAAGATAAGCCTCCTACTTCGCATTGATTTGAAGCTAAATCATGTGTTTCGCATGGATTTGAAGCTAACTCGTTTGTTTCGCATGCTGTTGAAGCTAAATCATATATATCACAAGTATTTGAAGCTAAACCATTTGTTTCGCATTTATTCGAAGCTAAGCCTTCTACTTCGCATTGATTTGAGGCTAAATCATGTGTTTCGCTTGGTTTTGAAGCTAACTCGTTTTTTTCGCATGCTGTTGAAGCAAAATCATGTATATCACAAGTATTTGAAGCTATATCATACGTTTCGCATGGATTCCAAGACAAGCCTTCTAATTCGCATTGATTTGAAGCTAAATCATGTGTTTCGCATGGATTTGAAGCTAACTCGATTGTTTCGCATGGTGTTGAATCTAAATCATGTATATCACAAGTATATGAAGCTATATCATACGTTTCGCATGGATTCCAAGATAACCCTCCTAATTCGCATAGATTTGAAGATAAATCATGTGTTTCGCTTGGATTTGAATATAACTCATTTGTTTCGCATGTTGTTGAAGCTAAATCATGTATATCACAAGTATTTGAAGCTAAACCATTTGCTTCTCATGGATTCGAAGATCAGCCTTCTACTTCGCATTGATTTGATGCTGAATCATGTGTTTCGCATGGATTTGAAGCTAACTCGTTTGTTACGCATGCTGTTGAATCTAAATCATGTATATCACAAGTATATGAAGCTATATCATACGTTTCGCATGGATTCCAAGATAACCCTTCTAATTCTCATTGATTTGAATCTAAATCATGTGTTTCGCATGGATTTAAAGCTAACTCGTTTGTTTCGCATGCTGTTGAAGCTAAATCATGTATATCACAAGTATTTGCAGCTAAACCATTTGTTACGCATGGATTCGAAGATCAGCCTTCTACTTCGCATTGATTTGAAGCTAAATCATCTGTTTCGCATGGATTTGAAGCTATCTCGTTTGTTTCGCATGCTGTTGAAGCTAAATCATATATATCATAAGTATTTGAAGCTGAACCATTTCTTTCGCATTTATTCGAAAGCTAAGCCTTCTACTTCGCATTGATTTGAGGCTAAATCATGTGTTTCGCTTGGTTTTGAAGCTAACTCGTTTTTTTCGCATGCTGTTGAAGCAAAATCATGTATATCACAAGTATTTGAAGCTATATCATACGTTTCGCATGGATTCCAAGACAAGCCTTCTAATTCGCATTGATTTGAGCTAAATCATGTGTTTCGCATGGATTTGAAGCTAACTCGATTGTTTCGCATGGTGTTGAAGCTAAATCATGTATATCACAAGTATTTGAAGCTAAACCATTTGTTACGCATGGATTCGAAGATCAGCCTTCTACTTAGCATTGATTTGATGCTAAATCATGTGTTTCGCATGGATTTGAAGCTAATTCGTTTGCTTCGCATGCTGTTGAAACTAAATTCATATATATCACAAGTATTTGAAGCTAAACCATTTGTTTCGCATTTATTCGAAGCTAAGCCTTCTACTTCGCATTGATTTGAGGCTAAATCATGTGTTTCGCATGGATTTGAAGCTAACTCGTTTGTTTCGAATGCAGTTGAAGCTGAATCATGAATATCACAAGTATTTGAAGCTAATCTATTCGTTTCGCATGGATTCGAAGATAACCCTTCTTCTTCGCATTGATTTGAAGTTAATCATGTGTTTCGCATGGGTTTGAAGCTAACTCGTTTATTTCGCACGCTGTTGAAGCTAAATCATGTATATCACAAGTATATGAAGCTAATCCATTTGTTTCGCATGGATTCGAAGATAAGCCTTCTACTTCGCATTGATTTGAGATAAATCATGTGTTTCGTATGGATTTGAATCTAACTCGTTTGTTTCGCATGCTGTTGGAACTAAATCATGTATATCACAAGTATTTGAAGCTATATCATTGTTTCGCATTTATTCGAAGATAAGCATTTCTACTTCGCATTGATTTTAAACTAAATCATGTGTTTCGCATGGATTTGAAGCTAACTCGTTTGTTTCGCATGCAGTTGAAGCTGTATCATGTATATCACAAGTATTTGAAGCTAAACCATTTGATTCCCATGGATTTGAAACTAAGCTTTCTACTTAGCATTGATTTGAAGATAAATCATGTTTTTCGCTTGGACTTGAAGTTAACTCGTTTGCTTCGCATGCTGTTGAAACTAAATCATGTATATCAAAAGTATTTGATGCTATATCATTTGTTTCGCATGGATTTGAAGATTAGCCTTCTACTTCGCATTGATTAGATGCTAAATCATGTGTTTCGCATGGGTTTGAAGCTAACTCGTTTGTTTCGCATGCATTGAAGCATATCACTTATATTTTCAAGTATTTGAAGCTAAATCATTCGTTTTGCATGGATTTGAAGCTAAGCCATCAAATTCGCGTTGACGTGATGCTAATTCATGTGTTTCGCATGGATTTGAAGCTATCTCGTTTGTTTAGCATGCAGTTGAAGCTGATTCATGTATATCAAAAGTATTTGAAGCTAAACTATACGTTTCAAATGGATTCGAAGATAAGCCTTCCACTTCGCATTGATTTGAAGCTAGATCATGTGTTTCGCATGGATTTGAATCTAACTCGTTTGCTTCGCATGCTGTTGAAGCTAAATCAAGTGTATCACTAGTATTTGAAGCTAAACCATTTCTTTCGCATTTATTCGAAGATAAGCCTTCTACTTCGCATTGATTTTAATCTAAATCATGTGTTTCGCATGGATTTGAAGCTAACTAGTTTGTTTCGCATGCAGTTGAAGCTGAATCATGTATATCACAAGTATTTGAAGCTAAACCATTTGTTTCGCATTAATTAGAAGCTAAGCCTTTTACTTCGCATTGATTTGAGGCTAAATCATGTGTTTCGCATGAATTTGAAGCTAACTCGTTGTTTCGCATTGCTGTTGAAGCTGAATCATGTATATCACAAGTATTTGTAGCTATATCATATGTTTCGCCATGGATTCGAAGATAACCTTTCTAATTCGCATTGATTTGAAGCTAAATCATGTGGTTTCGCATGATTTGAAGCTAACTCGTTTGTTTCGCATGCAGTTGAAGCTGAATCATGAATATCACAAGTATTTGAAGCTAAACTATTCGTTTCGCATGGATTCGAAGATAACCTTCTTCTTCGCATTGATTGAAGCTATATCATGTGTTCCGCATGGATTTGAATCTAACTCGTTTGTTCGCATGCTGTTGAAGCTAAATCATGTATATCATAATTATTTGAAGCTAAACCATTTGTATCGCATGGAATCGAAGATAAGCCACCTACTCCGCATAGATTTGAAGCTAAATCATGTGTTTCGCATGGGTTTGAATCTAACTCGTTTATTTCGCATGCTGTTGAAGCTAAATCATGTATATCACAAGTATTTGTAGCTATATCATATGTTTCGCATGGATTCGAAGATAACCCTTCTAATGCGCATTGATTTGAAGCTAAATCATGAGTTTCGCATGGATTTGAAGCTAACTCGTTTGTTTCGCATGCAGTTGAAGCTGAATCATGAATATCACAAGTATTTGAAGCTAAACTATTCGTTTCGCATGGATTCGAAGATAACCCTTCTTCTTCGCATTGATTTAAAGCTAAATCATGTGTTTCGCTTTGAATCTAACTCGTTTGTTTCGCATGCTGTTGAAGCTAAATCATGTATATCACAATTATTTGAAGCTAAACCATTTGTATCGCATGGAATCGAAGATAAGCCACCTACTCCGCATAGATTTGAAGCTAAATCATGTGTTTCGCATGGTTTTGAAGCTAACTCGTTTATTTCGCATGCTGTTGAAGCTAAATCAAGTGTATCACAAGTATTTGAAGCTAAACAATTTGCTTCGCATGGATTCGAAGATAAGCCTCCTACTTCGCATTGATTTGAAGCTAATCATGTGTTTCGCATGGATTTGAAGCTAACTCGTTTCTTTCGCATGCTGTTGAAGCTAAATCATATATATCACAAGTATTTGAAGCTAAACCATTTGTTTCGCATTTATTCGAAGCTAAGCCTTCTACTTCGCATTGATTTGAGGCTGAATCATGTGTTCGCTTGGTTTTGAAGCTAACTCGTTTTTTTCGCATGCTGTTGAAGCAAAATCATGTATATCACAAGTATTTGAAGCTATATCATACGTTTCGCATGGATTCCAAGACAAGCCTTCTAATTCGCATTGATTTGAAGCTAAATCATGTGTTTCGCATGGATTTGAAGCTAACTCGATTGTTTCGCATGGTGTTGAATCTAAATCATGTATATCACAAGTATATGAAGCTATATCATACGTTTCGCATGGATTCCAAGATAACCCTCCTAATTCGCATAGATTTGAAGATAAATCATGTGTTTCGCTTGGATTTGAATATAACTCATTTGTTTCGCATGTTGTTGAAGCTAAATCATGTATATCACAAGTATTTGAAGCTAAACCATTTGCTTCTCATGGATTCGAAGATCAGCCTTCTACTTCGCATTGATTTGATGCTGAATCATGTGTTTCGCATGGATTTGAAGCTAACTCGTTTGTTACGCATGCTGTTGAATCTAAATCATGTATATCACAAGTATATGAAGCTATATCATACGTTTCGCATGGATTCCAAGATAACCCTTCTAATTCGCATTGATTTGAATCTAAATCATGTGTTTCGCATGGATTTAAAGCTAACTCGTTTGTTTCGCATGCTGTTGAAGCTAAATCATGTATATCACAAGTATTTGCAGCTAAACCATTTGTTACGCATGGATTCGAAGATCAGCCTTCTACTTCGCATTGATTTGAAGCTAAATCATCTGTTTCGCATGGATTTGAAGCTAATTCGTTTGCTTCGCATGCTGTTGAAACTAAATCATATATATCACAAGTATTTGAAGCTAAACCATTTGTTTCGCATTTATTCGAAGCTAAGCCTTCTACTTCGCATTGATTGAGGCTAAATCATGTGTTTCGCATGGATTTGAAGCTAACTCGTTTGTTTCGAATGCAGTTGAAGCTGAATCATGAATATCACAAGTATTTGAAGCTAATCTATTCGTTTCGCATGGATTCGAAGATAACCCTTCTTCTTCGCATTGATTTGAAGTTAAATCATGTGTTTCGCATGGGTTTGAAGCTAACTCGTTTATTTCGCACGCTGTTGAAGCTAAATCATGTATATCACAAGTATATGAAGCTAATCCATTTGTTTCGCATGGTTTCGAAGATAAGCCTTCTACTTCGCATTGATTTGAAGATAAATCATGTGTTTCGTATGGATTTGAATCTAACTCGTTTGTTTCGCATGCTGTTGGAACTAAATCATGTATATCACAAGTATTTGAAGCTATATCATTTGTTTCGCATTTATTCGAAGATAAGCATTCTACTTCGCATTGATTTTAAACTAAATCATGTGTTTCGCATGGATTTGAAGCTAACTCGTTTGTTTCGCATGCAGTTGAAGCTGAATCATGTATATCACAAGTATTTGAAGCTAAACCATTTGATTCCCATGGATTTGAAACTAAGCTTTCTACTTAGCATTGATTTGAAGATAAATCATGTTTTTCGCTTGGACTTGAAGTTAACTCGTTTGCTTCGCATGCTGTTGAAACTAAATCATGTATATCACAAGTATTTGATGCTATATCATTTGTTTCGCATGGATTTGAAGATTAGCCTTCTACTTCGCATTGATTAGATGCTAAATCATGTGTTTCGCATGGGTTTGAAGCTAACTCGTTTGTTTCGCATGCATTTGAAGCTATATCATTTATATTCTCATGTATGTGAAGCTAAATCATTCGTTTCGCATGGATTTGAAGCTAAGCCGTCAACTTCGCGTTGACATGATGATAAATCATGTTTTTCGCTTGGACTTGAAGTTAACTCGTTTGTTTCGCATGCTGTTGAAGCTAAATCATGTATATCACAAGTATTTGAAGTTAAACCATTTGTTTCGCATGGATTCGAAGATAATCCATCTATTTCGCATTGATTTGAAGCTAAATCATGTGTTTTGCATGGATTTGAATCTAACTCGTTTGTTTCGCATGTTGTTGGAAATAAATCTGTATATCACAAGTATTTGAATCTAAACCATTTGATTCCCATGGATTTGAAGCTAAGCTTTCTACATAGCATTAATTTGAAGATAAATCATGTGTTTCGCGTGGATTCGAAGATCAACCTTCTACTTCGCATTGATTAGATGCTAAATAATGTGTTTCGCATGGATTTGAAGCTAACTCGTTTGTTTCGCATGCTGTTGAAGCTAAATCATGTATATCACAAGTATTTGAAGCTATATCATATGTTTCGCATGGATTCGAAGATAACCCTTCTAATTCGCATTGATTTGAAGCTAAATCATGTGTTTCGCATGGATTCGAAGCTAACTCGTTTGTTTCGCATGCTGTTGAAACTAAATCATGTATATCACAAGTATTTGAAGCTATATCATTTGTTTCGCATGGATTCGAAGATTAGCCTTCTGCTTCGCATTGATTAGATGCTAAATCATGTGTTTCGCATGGGTTTGAAGCTAACTCGTTTGTTTCGCATGCATTTGAAGCTATATCATTTATTTTCTCACGTATGTGAAGCTAAATCATTCGTTTCGCATGGATTTGAAGCTAAGCCGTCAAGTTCGCGTTGACATGATGATAAATCATGTTTTTCGCTTGGACTTGAAGTTAACTCGTTTGTTTCGCATGCTGTTGAAGCTAAATCATGTATATCACAAGTATTTGAAGCTAAACCATTTGTTTCGCATGGATTCCAAGATAACCCTTCTAATTCGCATTGATTTGAAGCTAAATCATGTGTTTCATATGGATTTGATGCTAACTTGTTTGCTTCGCATGCTGTTGAAGCTAAATCAAGTGTATCACAAGTATTTGAAGCTAAACCATTTGCTTCGCATTTATTCGAAGCTAAGCCTTCTACTTCGCATTGATTTGAGGCTAAATCATGTGTTTCGCTTGGATTTGAAGCTGATTCGTTTTTTCGCTAGCAGTTGAAGCTAAATCATGTATATCACAAGTATTTGAAGCTAAACCATTTTATTCCCATGGATTTGAAGCTAAGCTTTCTACTTAGCATTGATTTGAAGATAAATCATGTGTTTCGTTTGGATTTGAAGATAACTCATTTGCTTCGCATGCTGTTGAAGCTAAATCGTGTATATCACAAGTATTTGAAGTTAAACCATTTATTTCGCATGGATTCGAAGCTATCTCGTTTGTTTCGCATGCTGTTGAAACTAAATCATTTATATCACAAGTATTTGAAGCTAAACCATTTGCTTCGAATGGATTCGAAGGTCAGCCTTCTACTTCGCATTGATTTGATGCTAAGTCATTTGTTTCGCATGAATTTGAAGCTAACTCGTTTGTTTCGCATGCAGTTGAAGCTAAATCAAGTGTATCACAAGTATTTGAAGCTAAACCATTTTATTCCCATGGATTTGAAGCTAAGCTTTCTACTTAGCATTGATTTGAAGATAAATCATGTGTTTCGTTTGGATTTGAAGATAACTCATTTGCTTCGCATGCTGTTGAAGCTAAATCATGTATATCACAAGTATTTGAAGTTAAACCATTTATTTCGCATGGATTCGAAGCAATCTCGTTTGTTTCGCATGCTGTTGAAACTAAATCATTTATATCACAAGTATTTGAAGCTAAACCATTTGCTTCGCATGGATTCGAAGGTCAGCCTTCTACTTCGCATTGATTTGATGCTAAGTCATTTGTTTCGCATGGATTTGAATCTAACTCTTTTGTTTCGCATGTTGTTGGAACTAAATCATGTATATCACAAGTATTTGAAGCTAAACCATTTGATTCCCATGGATTTGAAGCTAAGCTTTCTACATAGCATTAATTTGAAGATAAATCATGTGTTTCGCGTGGATTCGAAGATCAACCTTCTACTTCGCATTGATTAGATGCTAAATAATGTGTTTCGCATGGATTTGAAGCTAACTCGTTTGTTTCGCATGGTGTTGAAGCTAAATCATGTATATCACAAGTATTTGAAGCTATATCATATGTTTCGCATGGATTCGAAGATAACCCTTCTAATTCGCATTGATTTGAAGCTATATCATGTGTTTCGCATGGATTCGAAGCTAACTCGTTTGTTTCGCATGCTGTTGAAACTAAATCATGTATATCACAAGTATTTGAAGCTATATCATTTGTTTCGCATGGATTCGAAGATTAGCCTTCTGCTTCGCATTGATTAGATGCTAAATCATGTGTTTCGCATGGGTTTGAAGCTAACTCGTTTATTTCGCATGCTGTTGAAGCTAAATCATGTATATCACAAGTATATGAAGCTAATCCATTTGTTTCGCATGGTTTCGAAGATAAGCCTTCTACTTCGCATTGATTTGAAGATAAATCATGTGTTTCGTATGGATTTGAATCTAACTCGTTTGTTTTGCATGCTGTTGGAACTAAATCATGTATATCACAAGTATTTGAAGCTGTATCATATGTTTCGCATGGATTCGAAGATTAGCCTTCTACTTCGCATTGATTAGATGCTAAATCATGTGTTTAGCATGGGTTTGAAGCTAACTCGTTTGTTTCGCCTGCATTTGAAGCTATATCACTTATATTCACAAGTATGTGAAGCTAAATCATTCGTTCGCATGGATTTGAAGCTAAGCCATCAACTTCGCGTTGACTTGATACTAAATCATGTGTTTCGCAAGGATTTGAAGCTAACTCGTTTGTTTCGCATGCTGTTGAAGCTAAATCAAGTGTATCACAACTATTTGAAGCCAAACCATTTGCTTCGCATGGATTCGAAGATCAGCCTTCTACTTCGCATTTATTAGATGGTAAATCATGCGTTTCGCATGGATTTGAAGCTAACTCGTTTGTTTCGCATTCTGTTGAAGCTAAATCATGCATATCACAAGTATTTGAAGCTAAACCATTTGTTTCGCATGGATTCGAAGATAAGCCTCCTACTTCGCATTGATTTGCAGCTAAATCATGTGTTTCGCATGGATTTGAATCTAACTCGTTTGCTTCGCATGCTGTTGAAGCTAAATCAAGTGTATCACTAGTATTTGAAGCTAAACCATTTGTTTCGCATTTATTCGAAGATAAGCCTTCTACTTCGCATTGATTTTAATCTAAATCATGTGTTTCGCATGGATTTGAAGCTAACTAGGTTGTTTCGCATGCAGTTGAAGCTGAATCATGTATATCACAAGTATTTGAAGCTAAACCATTTGTTTCGCATTAATTAGAAGCTAAGCCTTCTACTTCGCATTGATTTGAGGCTAAATCATGTGTTTCGCATGAATTTGAAGCTAACTCGTTTGTTTCGCATGCTGTTGAAGCTGAATCATGTATATCACAAGTATTTGTAGCTATATCATATGTTTCGCATGGATTCGAAGATAACCTTTCTAATTCGCATTGATTTGAAGCTAAATCATGTGTTTCGCATGGATTTGAAGCTAACTCGTTTGTTTCGCATGCAGTTGAAGCTGAATCATGAATATCACATGTATTTGAAGCTAAACTATTCGTTTCGCATGGATTCGAAGATAACCCTTCTTCTTCGCATTGATTTGAAGCTAAATCATGTGTTTCGCATGGATTTGAATCTAACTCGTTTGTTTCGCATGCTGTTGAAGCTAAATCATGTATATCACAATTATTTGATGCTAAACCATTTGTATCACTTGGAATCGAAGATAAGCCACCTACTCCGCATAGATTTGAAGCTAAATCATGTGTTTCGCATGGGTTTGAATCTAACTCGTTTATTTCGCATGCTGTTGAATCTAAATCATGTATATCACAAGTATTTGAAGCTAATCCATTTGTTTCGCATGGTTTCGAAGATAAGCCTTCTACTTCGCATTGATTTGAAGATAAGTCATGTGTTTCACATGGATTTGAAGCTAACTCGTTTGTTTCGCATGCTGTTGGAACTAAATCATGTATATCACAAGTATTTGAAGCTATATCATTTGTTTCGCATTTATTCGAAGATAAGCCTTCTACTTCGCATTGATTTTAATCTAAATCATATGTTTCGCATGGATTTGAAGCTAACTCGTTTGTTTTGCATGCAGTTGAAGCTGAATCATGTATATCACAAGTACTTGAAGCTAAACCATTTGTTTCGCATTAATTAGAAGCTAAGCCTTCTACTTCGCATTGATTTGAGGCTAAATCATGTGTTTCGCATGAATTTGAAGCTAACTCGTTTGTTTCGCATGCTGTTGAAGCTGAATCATGTATATCACAAGTATTTGTAGCTATATCATATGTTTCGCATGGATTCGAAGATAAGCCTTCTTCTTCGCATTGATTTGAAGCTAAATCATGAGTTTCGCATGGATTTGAAGCTAACTCGTTTGTGTCGCATGCAGTTGAAGCTGAATCATGAATATCACAAGTATTTGAAGCTAAACTATTCGTTTCGCATGGATTCGAAGATAACCCTTCTTCTTCGTATTGATTTGAAGCTAAAACATGTGTTTCGCATGGATTTGAATCTAACTCGTTTGTTTCGCATGCTGTTGAAGCTAAATCATGTATATCATAATTATTTGAAGCTAAACCATTTGTATCGCATGGAATCGAAGATAAGCCACCTACTCCGCATTGATTTGAAGCTAAATCATGTGTTTCGCATGGTTTTGAAGCTAACTCGTTTATTTCGCATGCTGTTGAAGCTAAATCAAGTGTATCACAAGTATTTGAAGCTAAACAATTTGCTTCGCATGGATTCGAAGATCAGCCTTCTACTTCGCATTGATTAGATGCTAAATCATGTGTTTCGCATGGGTTTGAAGCTAACTCGTTTGTTTCACCTGCATTTGAAGCTATATCACTTATAATCTCAAGTATGTGAAGCTAAATCATTCGTTTCGCATGTATTTGAAGCTAAGCCGTCAACTTCGCGTTGACTTGATGATAAATCATGTTATTCGCTTGGACTTGAAGCTAGCTCGTTTGTTTCGCATGCTATTGAAGCTAAATCATGTATATCACAAGTATTTGAAGCTAAACCATTTCTTTCGCATGGATAACGAAGATAAGCCTCCTACCTAGCATTGATTTGAAGCTAAAGCATGTGTTTAGCATGGATTTGTATCTAACTCGTTTGTTTCGCATGCAGTTGAAGCTGAATCATGAATATCACAAGTATTTGAAGCTAAACTATTCGTTTCGCATGGATTCGAAGATAACCCTTCTTCTTCGTATTGATTTGAAGCTAAAACATGTGTTTCGCATGGATTTGAATCTAACTCGTTTGTTTCGCATGCTGTTGAAGCTAAATCATGTATATCACAATTATTTGAAGCTAAACCATTTGTATCGCATGGAATCGAAGATAAGCCACCTACTCCGCATTGATTTGAAGCTAAATCATGTGTTTCGCATGGTTTTGAAGCTAACTCGTTTATTTCGCATGCTGTTGAAGCTAAATCAAGTGTATCACAAGTATTTGAAGCTAAACAATTTGCTTCGCATGGATTCGAAGATAAGCCTTCTACTTCGCATTGATTAGATGCTAAATCATGTGTTTCGCATGGGTTTGAAGCTAACTCGTTTGTTTCACCTGCATTTGAAGCTATATCACTTATATTCTCAAGTATGTGAAGCTAAATCATTCGTTTCGCATGTATTTGAAGCTAAGCCGTCAACTTCGCGTTGACTTGATGATAAATCATGTTATTCGCTTGGACTTGAAGCTAGCTCGTTTGTTTCGCATGCAGTTGAAGCTAAATCATGTATATCACAAATATTTGCAGCTAAACCATTTGTTTCGCATGGATTCGAAGATAACCCTTCTACTTCGCATTGATTTGAAGCTAAATCATGTGTTTCGCATGGATTTGAAGCTAACTCGTTTGTTTCGCATGCAGTTGAAGCTGAATCATGAATATCACAAGTATTTGAAGCTAAACTATTCGTTTCGCATGGATTCGAAGATAAGCCTTCTTCTTCGCATTGATTTGAAGCTAAATCATGTGTTTCGCATGGATTTGAATCTAACTCGTTTGTTTCGCATGCTGTTGAAGCTAAATCATGTATATCACAATTATTTGAAGCTAAACCATTTGTATAGCATGGAATCGACGATAAGCCACCTACTCCGCATAGATTTGAAGCTAAATCATGTGTTTCGCATGGTTTTGAAGCTAACTCGTTTATTTCGCATGCTGTTGAAGCTAAATCAAGTGTATCACAAGTATTTGAAGCTAAACAATTTGCTTCGCATGGATTCGAAGATAAGCCTCCTACTTCGCATTTATTTGAAGCTAAATCATGTGTTTCGCATGGATTTGAAGCTAACTCGTTTGTTTCGCATGCTGTTGAAGCTAAATCATATATATCACAAGTATTTGAAGCTAAACCATTTGTTTCGTATTTATTCGAAGCTAAGCCTTCTACTTCGCATTGATTTGAGGCTAAATCATGTGTTTCGCTTGGTTTTGAAGCTAACTCGTTTGTTTCGCATGCTGTTGAAGCTAAATCATGTATATCACAAGTATTTGAAGCTATATCATACGTTTCGCATGGATTCCAAGATAACCCTCCTAATTCGCATAGATTTGAAGATAAATCATGTGTTTCGCTTGGATTTGAATATAACTCATTTGTTTCGCATGTTGTTGAAGCTAAATCATGTATATCACAAGTATTTGAAGCTAAACCATTTGCTTCGCATGGATTCGAAGATCAGCCTTCTACTTCGCATTGATTTGATGCTAAATCATGTGTTTCGCATGGATTTGAAGCTAACTCGTTTGTTTCGCATGCTGTTGAATCTAAATCATGTACATCACAAGTATATGAAGCTATATCATACGTTTCGCATGGATTCCAAGATAACCCTTCTAATTCGCATTGATTTGAATCTAAATCATGTGTTTCGCATGGATTTGAAGCTAACTCGTTTGTTTCGCATGCTGTTGAAGCTAAATCATGTATATCACAAGTATTTGTAGCTATATCATATGTTTCGCATGGATTCGAAGATAACCTTTCTAATTCGCATTGATTTGAAGCTAAATCATGTGTTTCGCATGGATTTGAAGCTAACACGTTTGTTTCGCATGCAGTTGAAGCTGAATCATGAATATCACAAGTATTTGAAGCTAAACTATTCGTTTCGCATGGATTCGAAGATAAGCCTTCTTCTTCGCATTGATTTGAAGCTAAATCATGTGTTTCGCATGGATTTGAATCTAACTCGTTTGTTTCGCATGCTGTTGAAGCTAAATCATGTATATTACAATTATTTGAAGCTAAACCATTTGTTTCGCATGGAATCGAAGATAAGCCACCTACTCCGCATAGATTTGAAGCTAAATCATGTGTTTCGCATGGTTTTGAAGCTAACTCGTTTATTTCGCATGCTGTTGAAGCTAAATCAAGTGTATCACAAGTATTCGAAGCTAAACAATTTGCTTCGCATGGATTCGAAGATAAGCCTCCTACTTCGCATTGATTTGAAGCTAAATCATGTGTTTCGCATGGATTTGAAGCTAACTCGTTTGTTTCGCATGCTGTTGAAGCTAAATCATATATATCACAAGTATTTGAAGCTAAACCATTTGTTTCGCATTTATTCGAAGCTAAGCCTTCTACTTCGCATTGATTTGAGGCTAAATCATGTGTTTCGCTTGGTTTTGAAGCTAACTCGTTTGTTTCGCATGCTGTTGAAGCTAAATCATGTATATCACAAGTATTTGAAGCTATATCATACGTTTCGCATGGATTCCAAGATAACCCTCCTAATTCGCATAGATTTGAAGATAAATCATGTGTTTCGCTTGGATTTGAATATAACTCATTTGTTTCGCATGTTGTTGAAGCTAATTCATGTATATCACAAGTATTTGAAGCTAAACCATTTGCTTCGCATGGATTCGAAGATCAGCCTTCTACTTCGCATTGATTTGATGCTAAATCATGTGTTTCGCATGGATTTGAAGCTAACTCGTTTGTTTCGCATGCTGTTGAATCTAAATCATGTATATCACAAGTATATGAAGCTATATCATACGTTTCGCATGGATTCCAAGATAACCCTTCTAATTCGCATTGATTTGAATCTAAATCATGTGTTTCGCATGGATTTGAAGCTAACTCGTTTGTTTCGCATGCTGTTGAAGCTAAATCATGTATATCACAAGTATTTGTAGCTATATCATATGTTTCGCATGGATTCGAAGATAACCATTCTAATTCGCATTGATTTGAAGCTAAATCATGTGTTTCGCATGGATTTGAAGCTAACTCGTTTGTTTCGCATGCAGTTGAAGCTGAATCATGAATATCACAAGTATTTGAAGCTAAACTATTCGTTTCGCATGGATTCGAAGATAAGCCTTCTTCTTCGCATTGATTTGAAGCTAAATCATGTGTTTCGCATGGATTTGAATCTAACTCGTTTGTTTCGCATGCTGTTGAAGCTAAATCATGTATATCACAATTATTTGAAGCTAAACCATTTGTATCGCATGGAATCGAAGATAAGCCACCTACTCCGCATAGATTTGAAGCTGAATCATGTGTTTCGCATGGTTTTGAAGCTAATTCGTTTATTTCGCATGCTGTTGAAGCTAAATCAAGTGTATCACAAGTATTTGAAGCTAAACAATTTGCTTCGCATGGATTCGAAGATAAGCCTCCTACTTCGCATTGATTTGAAGCTAAATCATGTGTTTCGCATGGATTTGAAGCTAACTCGTTTGTTTCGCATGCTGTTGAAGCTAAATCATATATATCACAAGTATTTGAAGCTAAACCATTTGTTTCGCATTTATTCGAAGCTAAGCCTTCTACTTCGCATTGATTTGAGGCTAAATCATGTGTTTCGCTTGGTTTTGAAGCTAACTCGTTTGTTTCGCATGCTGTTGAAGCTAAATCATGTATATCACAAGTATTTGAAGCTATATCATACGTTTCGCATGGATTCCAAGATAACCCTCCTAATTCGCATAGATTTGAAGATAAATCATGTGTTTCGCTTGGATTTGAATATAACTCATTTGTTTCGCATGTTGTTGAAGCTAAATCATGTATATCACAAGTATTTGAAGCTAAACCATTTGCTTCGCATGGATTCGAAGATCAGCCTTCTACTTCGCATTGATTTGATGCTAAATCATGTGTTTCGCATGGACTTGAAGCTAACTCGTTTGTTTCGCATGCTGTTGAATCTAAATCATGTATATCACAAGTATATGAAGCTATATCATACGTTTCGCATGGATTCCAAGATAACCCTTCTAATTCGCATTGATTTGAATCTAAATCATGTGTTTCGCATGGATTTGAAGCTAACTCGTTTGTTTCGCATGCTGTTGAAGCTAAATCATGTATATCACAAGTATTTGTAGCTATATCATATGTTTCGCATGGATTCGAAGATAACCTTTCTAATTCGCATTGATTTGAAGCTAAATCATGTGTTTCGCATGGATTTGAAGCTAACTCGTTTGTTTCGCATGCAGTTGAAGCTGAATCATGAATATCACAAGTATTTGAAGCTAAACTATTCGTTTCGCATGGATTCGAAGATAAGCCTTCTTCTTCGCATTGATTTGAGGCTAAATCATGTGTTTCGCATGGATTTGAATCTAACTCGTTTGTTTCGCATGCTGTTGAAGCTAAATCATGTATATCACAATTATTTGAAGCTAAACCATTTGTATCGCATGGAATCGAAGATAAGCCACCTACTCCGCATAGATTTGAAGCTAAATCATGTGTTTCGCATGATTTTGAAGCTAACTCGTTTATTTCGCATGCAGTTGAAGCTGAATCATGAATATCACAAGTATTTGAAGCTAAACTATTCGTTTCGCATGATTCGAAGATAAGCCTTCTTCTTCGCATTGATTTGAAGCTAAATCATGTGTTTCGCATGGATTTGAATCTAACTCGTTTGTTTCGCATGCTGTTGAAGCTAAATCATGTATATCACAATTATTTGAAGCTAAACCATTTGTATCGCATGGAATCGAAGATAAGCCACCTACTCCGCATAGATTTGAAGCTAAATCATGTGTTTCGCATGGGTTTGAATCTAACTCGTTTATTTCGCATGCTGTTGAAGCTAAATCATGTATATCACAAGTATATGAAGCTAATCCATTTGTTTCGCATGGTTTCGAAGATAAGCCTTCTACTTCGCATTGATTTGAAGATAAATCATGTGTTTCGCATGGATTTGAAGATAACTCGTTTGTTTCGCATGCTGCTGGAACTAAATCATGTATATCACAAGTATTTGAAGCTATATCATTTGTTTCGCATTTATTCGAAGATAAGCCTTCTACTTCGCATTGATTTTAATCTAAATCATATGTTTCGCATGGATTTGAAGCTAACTCGTTTGTTTTGCATTCAGTTGAAGCTGAATCATGTATATCACAAGTACTTGAAGCTAAACCATTTGTTTCGCATTAATTAGAAGCTAAGCCTTCTACTTCGCATTGATTTGAGGCTAAATCATGTGTTTCGCATGAATTTGAAGCTAACTCGTTTGTTTCGCATGCTGTTGAAGCTGAATCATGTATATCACAAGTATTTGTAGCTATATCATATGTTTCGCATTGATTCGAAGATAACCTTTCTAATTCGCATTGATTTGAAGCTAAGTCATGTGTTTCGCATGGATTTGAAGCTAACTCGTTTGTTTCGCATGCTGTTGAAGCTAAATCATATATATCACAAGTATTTGAAGCTAAACCATTTGTTTCGCATTTATTCGAAGCTAAGCCTTCTACTTCGCATTGATTTGAGGCTAAATCATGTGTTTCGCTTGGTTTTGAAGCTAACTCGTTTGTTTCGCATGCTGTTGAAGCTAAATCATGTATATCACAAGTATTTGAAGCTATATCATACGTTTCGCATGGATTCCAAGATAACCATCCTAATTCGCATAGATTTGAAGATAAATCATGTGTTTCGCTTGGATTTGAATATAACTGCTTTGTTTCGCATGTTGTTGAAGCTAAATCATGTATATCACAAGTATTTGAAGCTAAACCATTTGCTTCGCATGGATTCGAAGATCAGCCTTCTACTTCGCATTGATTTGATGCTAAATCATGTGTTTCGCATGGATTTGAAGCTAACTCGTTTGTTTCGCATGCTGTTGAATCTAAATCATGTATATCACAAGTATATGAAGCTATATCATACGTTTCGCATGGATTCCAAGATAACCCTTCTAATTCGCATTGATTTGAATCTAAATCATGTGTTTCGCATGGATTTGAAGCTAACTCGTTTGTTTCGCATGCTGTTGAAGCTAAATCATGTATATCACAAGTATTTGTAGCTATATCATATGTTTCGCATGGATTCGAAGATAACCTTTCTAATTCGCATTGATTTGAAGCTAAATCATGTGTTTCGCATGGATTTGAAGCTAACTCGTTTGTTTCGCATGCAGTTGAAGCTGAATCATGAATATCACAAGTATTTGAAGCTAAACTATTCGTTTCGCATGGATTCGAAGATAACCCTTCTTCTTCGCATTGATTTGAGGCTAAATCATGTGTTTCGCATGGATTTGAATCTAACTCGTTTGTTTCGCATGCTGTTGAAGCTAAATCATGTATATCACAATTATTTGAAGCTAAACCATTTGCTTCGCATGGATTCGAAGATAAGCCTCCTACTTCGCATTGATTTGAAGCTAAATCATGTGTTTCGCATGGATTTGAAGCTAACTCGTTTGTTTCGCATGCTGTTGAATCTAAATCGTGTATATCACAAGTATATGAAGCTATATCATACGTTTCGCATGGATTCCAAGATAACCCTTCTAATTCGCATTGATTTGAGGCTAAATCATGTGTTTCGCATGGATTTGAAGCTAACTCGTTTGTTTCGCATGCTGTTGAAGCTAAATCATGTTTATCACAAGTATTTGTAGCTATATCATATGTTTCGCATGGATTCGAAGATAACCTTTCTAATTCGCATTGATTTGAAGCTAAATCATGTGTTTCGCATGGATTTGAAGCTAACTCGTTTGTTTCGCATGCAGTTGAAGCTGAATCATGAATATCACAAGTATTTGAAGCTAAACTATTCGTTTCGTATGGATTCGAAGATAACCCTTCTTCTTCGCATTGATTTGAGGCTAAATCATGTGTTTCGCATGGATTTGAAGCTAACTCGTTTGTTTCGCATGCTGTTGAAGCTGAATCATGTATATCACAAGTATTTGTAGCTATATCATATGTTTCGCATGGATTCGAAGATAACCTTTCTAATTCGCATTGATTTGAAGCTAAATCATGTGTTTCGCATGGATTTGAAGCTAACTCGTTTGTTTCGCATGCAGTTGAAGCTGAATCATGAATATCACAAGTATTTGAAGCTAAACTATTCGTTTCGCATGGATTCGAAGATAACCCTTCTTCTTCGCATTGATTTGAAGCTAAATCATGTGTTTCGCATGGATTTGAATCTAACTCGTTTGTTTCGCATGCTGTTGAAGCTAAATCATGTATATCACAATTATTTGAAGCTAAACCATTTGTATCGCATGGAATCGAAGATAAGCCACCTACTCCGCATAGATTTGAAGCTAAATCATGTGTTTCGCATGGGTTTGAATCTAACTCGTTTATTTCGCATGCTGTTGAAGCTAAATCATGTATATCACAAGTATATGAAGCTAATCAATTTGTTTCGCATGGTTTCGAAGATAAGCCTTCTACTTCGCATTGATTTGAAGATAAATCATGTGTTTCGCATGGATTTGAAGCTAACTCGTTTGTTTCGCATGCTGCTGGAACTAAATCATGTATATCACAAGTATTTGAAGCTATATCATTTGTTTCGCATTTATTCGAAGATAAGCCTTCTACTTCGCATTGATTTTAATCTAAATCATATGTTTCGCATGGATTTGAAGCTAACTCGTTTGTTTTGCACGCAGTTGAAGCTGAATCATGTATATCACAAGTACTTGAAGCTAAACCATTTGTTTCGCATTAATTAGAAGCTAAGCCTTCTACTTCGCATTGATTTGAGGCTAAATCATGTGTTTCGCATGAATTTGAAGCTAACTCGTTTGTTTCGCATGCTGTTGAAGCTGAATCATGTATATCACAATTATTTGAAGCTAAACCATTTGTATCGCATGGAATCGAAGATAAGCCACCTACTCCGCATAGATTTGAAGCTAAATCATGTGTTTCGCATGGTTTTGAAGCTAACTCGTTTATTTCGCATGCTGTTGAAGCTAAATCAAGTGTATCACAAGTATTTGAAGCTAAACAATTTGCTTCGCATGGATTCGAAGATCAGCCTTCTACTTCGCATTGATTAGATGCTAAATCATGTGTTTCGCATGGGTTTGAAGCTAACTCGTTTGTTTCGCATGCAGTTGAAGCTGAATCATGAATATCACAAGTATTTGAAGCTAAACTATTCGTTTCGCATGGATTCGAAGAAAACCCTTCTTCTTCGCATTGATTTGAAGCTAAATCATGTGTTTCGCATGGATTTGAATCTAACTCGTTTGTTTCGCATGCTGTTGAAGCTAAATCATGTATATCACAATTATTTGAAGCTAAACCATTTGTATCGCATGGAATCGAAGATAAGCCACCTACTCCGCATAGATTTGAAGCTAAATCATGTGTTTCGCATGGTTTTGAAGCTAACTCGTTTATTTCGCATGCTGTTGAAGCTAAATCAAGTGTATCACAAGTATTTGAAGCTAAACAATTTGCTTCGCATGGATTCGAAGATCAGCCTTCTACTTCGCATTGATTAGATGCTAAATCATGTGTTTCGCATGGGTTTGAAGCTAACTCGTTTGTTTCACCTGCATTTGAAGCTATATCACTTATATTCTCAAGTATGTGAAGCTAAATCATTCGTTTCGCATGTATTTGAAGCTAAGCCGTCAACTTCGCGTTGACTTGATGATAAATCATGTTATTCGCTTGGACTTGAAGCTAGCACGTTTGTTTCGCATGCTGTTGAAGCTAAATCATGTATATCACAAGTATTTGAAGCTAAACCATTTCTTTCGCATGGATAACGAAGATAAGCCTCCTACCTCGCATTGATTTGAAGCTGAAGCATGTGTTTCGCATGGATTTGAATCTAACTCGTTTGTTTCGCATGCTGTTGAAGCTAAATCATGTATATCACAATTATTTGAAGCTAAACCATTTGTATAGCATGGAATCGAAGATAAGCCACCTACGCCGCATAGATTTGAAGCTAAATCATGTGTTTCGCATGGTTTTGAAGCTAACTCGTTTATTTCGCATGCTGTTGAAGCTAAATCAAGTGTATCACAAGTATTTGAAGCTAAACAATTTGCTTCGCATGGATTCGAAGATAAGCCTCCTACTTCGCATTGATTTGAAGCTAAATCATGTGTTTCGCATGGATTTGAAGCTAACTCGTTTGTTTCGCATGCTGTTGAAGCTAAATCATATATATCACAAGTATTTGAAGCTAAACCATTTGTTTCGCATTTATTCGAAGCTAAGCCTTCTACTTCGCATTGATTTGAGGCTAAATCATGTGTTTCGCTTGGTTTTGAAGCTAACTCGTTTGTTTCGCATGCTGTTGAAGCTAAATCATGTATATCACAAGTATTTGAAGCTATATCATACGTTTCGCATGGATTCCAAGATAACCCTCCTAATTCGCATAGATTTGAAGATAAATCATGTGTTTCGCATGGATTTGAATCTAACTCGTTTGTTTCGCATGCTGTTGAAGCTAAATCATGTATATCACAATTATTTGAAGCTAAACCATTTGTATCGCATGGAATCGAAGATAAGCCACCTACTCCGCATAGATTTGAAGCTAAATCATGTGTTTCGCATGGTTTTGAAGCTAACTCGTTTATTTCGCATGCTGTTGAAGCTAAATCAAGTGTATCACAAGTATTTGAAGCTAAACAATTTGCTTCGCATGGATTCGAAGATCAGCCTTCTACTTCGCATTGATTAGATGCTAAATCATGTGTTTCGCATGGGTTTGAAGCTAACTCGTTTGTTTCACCTGCATTTGAAGCTATATCACTTATATTCTCAAGTATGTGAAGCTAAATCATTCGTTTCGCATGTATTTGAAGCTAAGCCGTCAACTTCGCGTTGACTTGATGATAAATCATGTTATTGGCTTCGACTTGAAGCTAGCACGTTTGTTTCGCATGCTGTTGAAGCTAAATCATGTATATCACAAGTATTTGAAGCTAAACCATTTCTTTCGCATGGATAACGAAGATAAGCCTCCTACCTCGCATTGATTTGAAGCTGAAGCATGTGTTTAGCATGGATTTGAATCTAACTCGTTTGTTTCGCATGCTGTTGAAACTAAATCATTTATATCACAAGTATTTGAAGCTAAACCATTTGCTTCGCATGGATTCGAAGATAAGCCTTGCACTTCGCATTGATTTGAAGCTAACTCATGTGTTTCGCATGGATTTGAAGTTAACTCGTTTGTTTCGCATGCAGTTGAAGCTAAATCATGTATATCACAAATATTTGCAGCTAAACCATTTGTTTCGCATGGATTCGAAGATAACCCTTCTACTTCGCATTGATTTGAAGCTAAATCATGTGTTTCGCATGGATTTGAATCTAACTCGTTTGTTTCGCATGCAGTTGAAGCTGAATCATGAATATCACAAGTATTTGAAGCTAAACTATTCGTTTCGCATGGATTCGAAGATAAACCTTCTTCTTCGCATTGATTTGAAGCTAAATCATGTGTTTCGCATGGATTTGAATCTAACTCGTTTGTTTCGCATGCTGTTGAAGCTAACTCATGTATATCACAATTATTTGAAGCTAAACCATTTGTATAGCATGGAATCGAAGATAGGCCACCTACGCCGCATAGATTTGAAGCTAAATCATGTGTTTCGCATGGTTTTGAAGCTAACTCGTTTATTTCGCATGCTGTTGAAGCTAAATCAAGTGTATCACAAGTATTTGAAGCTAAACAATTTGCTTCGCATGGATTCGAAGATAAGCCTCCTACTTCGCATTGATTTGAAGCTAAATCATGTGTTTCGCATGGATTTGAAGCTAACTCGTTTGTTTCGCATGCTGTTGAAGCTAAATCATATATATCACAAGTATTTGAAGCTAAACCATTTGTTTCGCATTTATTCGAAGCTAAGCCTTCTACTTCGCATTGATTTGAGGCTAAATCATGTGTTTCGCTTGGTTTTGAAGCTAACTCGTTTGTTTCGCATGCTGTTGAAGCTAAATCATGTATATCACAAGTATTTGAAGCTATATCATACGTTTCGCATGGATTCCAAGATAACCCTCCTAATTCGCATAGATTTGAAGATAAATCATGTGTTTCGCTTGGATTTGAATATAACTCATTTGTTTCGCATGTTGTTGAAGCTAAATCATGTATATCACAAGTATTTGAAGCTAAACCATTTGCTTCGCATGGATTCGAAGATCAGCCTTCTACTTCGCATTGATTTGATGCTAAATCATGTGTTTCGCATGGATTCCAAGATAACTCGTTTGTTTCGCATGCTGTTGAATCTAAATCATGTATATCACAAGTATATGAAGCTATATCATACGTTTCGCATGGATTCCAAGATAACCCTTCTAATTCGCATTGATTTGAATCTAAATCATGTGTTTCGCATGGATTTGAAGCTAACTCGTTTGTTTCGCATGCTGTTGAAGCTAAATCATGTATATCACAAGTATTTGTAGCTATATCATATGTTTCGCATGGATTCGAAGATAACCTTTCTAATTCGCATTGATTTGAAGCTAAATCATGTGTTTCGCATGGATTTGAAGCTAACTCGTTTGTTTCGCATGCAGTTGAAGCTGAATCATGTATATCACAAGTATTTGTAGCTATATCATATGTTTCGCATGGATTCGAAGATAACCTTTCTAATTCGCATTGATTTGAAGCTAAATCATGTGTTTCGCATGGATTTGAAGCTAACTCGTTTGTTTCGCATGCAGTTGAAGCTGAATCATGAATATCACAAGTATTTGAAGCTAAACTATTCGTTTCGAATGTATTCGAAGATAACCCTTCTTCTTCGCATTGATTTGAAGCTAAATCATGTGTTTCGCATGGATTTGAATCTAACTCGTTTGTTTCGCATGCTGTTGAAGCTGAATCATGTATATCACAAGTATTTGTAGCTATATCATATGTTTCGCATGGATTCGAAGATAACCTTTCTATTTCGCATTGATTTGAAGCTAAATCATGTGTTTCGCATGGATTTGAAGCTAACTCGTTTGTTTCGCATGCAGTTGAAGCTGAATCATGAATATCACAAGTATTTGAAGCTAAACTATTCGTTTCGCATGGATTCGAAGATAACCCTTCTTCTTCGCATTGATTTGAAGCCAAATCATGTGTTTCGCATGGATTTGAATCTAACTCGTTTGTTTCGCATGCTGTTGAAGCTAAATCATGTATATCACAATTATTTGAAGCTAAACCATTTGTATCGCATGGAATCGAAGATAAGCCACCTACTCCGCATAGATTTGAAGCTAAATCATGTGTTTCGCATGGGTTTGAATCTAACTCGTTTATTTCGCATGCTGTTGAAGCTAAATCATGTATATCACAAGTATATGAAGCTAATCCATTTGTTTCGCATGGAATCGAAGATAAGCCACCTACTCTGCATAGATTTGAAGCTAAATCATGTGTTTCGCATGGTTTTGAAGCTAACTCGTTTATTTCGCATGCTGTTGAAGCTAAATCAAGTGTATCACAAGTATTTGAAGCTAAACAATTTGCTTCGCATGGATTCGAAGATCAGCCTTCTACTTCGCATTGATTAGATGCTAAATCATGTGTTTCGCATGGGTTTGAAGCTAACTCGTTTGTTTCACCTGCATTTGAAGCTATATCACTTATATTCTCAAGTATGTGAAGCTAAATCATTCGTTTCGCATGTATTTGAAGCTAAGCCGTCAACTTCGCGTTGACTTGATGATAAATCATGTTATTCGCTTGGACTTGAAGCTAGCACGTTTGTTTCGCATGCTGTTGAAGCTAAATCATGTATATCACAAGTATTTGAAGCTAAACCATTTCTTTCGCATGGATAACGAAGATAAGCCTCCTACCTCGCATTGATTTGAAGCTGAAGCATGTGTTTAGCATGGATTTGAATCTAACTCGTTTGTTTCGCATGCTGTTGAAACTAAATCATTTATATCACAAGTATTTGAAGCTAAACCATTTGCTTCGCATGGATTCGAAGATAAGCCTTCTACTTCGCATTGATTTGAGGCTAAATCATGTGTTTCGCATGAATTTGAAGCTAACTCGTTTGTTTCGCATGCAGTTGAAGCTGAATCATGAATATCACAAGTATTTGAAGCTAAACTATTCGTTTCGCATTGATTCGAAGATAACCCTTCTTCTTCGCATTGATTTGAAGCTAAATCATGTGTTTCGCATGGATTTGAATCTAACTCGTTTGTTTCGCATGCTGTTGAAGCTAAATCATGTATATCACAATTATTTGAAGCTAAACCATTTGTATAGCATGGAATCGAAGATAAGCCACCTACTCCGCATAGATTTGAAGCTAAATCATGTGTTTCGCATGGTTTTGAAGCTAACTCGTTTATTTCGCATGCTGTTGAAGCTAAATCAAGTGTATCACAAGTATTTGAAGCTAAACAATTTGCTTCGCATGGATTCGAAGATAAGCCTCCTACTTCGCATTGATTTGAAGCTAAATCATGTGTTTCGCATGGA